>NW_028288673.1:681557-851947 GCF_059628265.1 Tinamus guttatus
TTCACAGGGGTTCCTGCAACAAGTAGCTGAATTCTTCCCGAGCGGCCCTGTGTTTTCATTTGAAGAGGAGCCCAGAGTGACAGAAGTTTTCCTGGGAAAGAATCATTCATATAGTTTACAGTGCAGCCTCTCTGGCACAGCGCCTGCTGTGCTTTCTTTAAATGAATTAATGCATTAGATAATTCATACTAGCAACAAGTGACTCATATAAGAATTTCGTACCACTAATACTGATCTACTGAAGGGACTTTCTAGTTGTCTGTGTGAACGTGAGCCCAAAGAAGAATAATCTTCATGAAGAAATGACTTGCTGCATTTACCCCACAGCAATCAAAGCCGTTTCTCCAGCTTTTGCATGTTATCTGAGGAGCATGGCATTTGTCACCTTTGGAGGCGGTGTGCAATGCCAGCCAGGTCAGCAAAACAGCTTCTGGGTGCAGAGCCCTTCGGCTCCTGCACTGTGATTTTTTCAGAATTAACTTGATGCAGCTAAAGATTAAAAAATACCGCATACAATTCAGACAATCAGAATGCCTCCTGAGTGCCAGCGACCTCATGCACAGTCCATGCCCTCTGCCTGTTCTCTTCCTTCCTCCCTTCTCTCAAGGATGGTGTCCCAGGATTGCAATCTCTTTTGGTTCCTATTCCATGGATTGTGTTGTGTGAGCCGGACTAAAGCCCTTCCCGGTCTTACCCTTTGCTCTGTCTGCAGGAAAGCGCATGTGCAGGGGGCCGTGAGGATTGGCAGTATGAAGAGACGATGACAAGATCGTTTAAATACCCTTCTCTGCAAGCTTTGTACCTTCTCAGGCTAGGGGATAGGGCTAGAACAGCAGGCTCATATGACAGCACAGATGGGATGAGGTTACAAAAAGACAAATCTGCAGAGAACTTTATTAAGCTTCAGCGTCTTGGCTAATTTCCACCTCTGCTTCTGCTTTGCAAGAGATGGATGAGGCCTGTTTATGGTAGAGGGCAGCATCTCCCTGCCTTTTTGGGACCCTCGCAGACAGAGAGAGGGATGTGCTCTCCAGGCACAGCACTGTGGATGCGGAGGGGAGACCTGCTGAAGTCCTGGGAGCCCAGAGGTGCAAACTGCTTGGAGAAGCACAGGGGAGCCCAAATTGGTGCACAGCAGGACACAGGCAGAGTTTTGCTTGCACAGAGCATTAGTTCAAGGTTGGGTGCCAATGCTTGCCTCTGCCGGGATGGGGCAGACTGCAGGGTGAAAATATCCCTTCCCAAGTTCTATAGATTTCAATGTCTGGACAGCATCTGTCATATTTCCTGCTTTTGCCCGAGACAGATAATAACTTGGACTTCACTGTTTGTCATTTTCAAGCATTTGCAGGACAGTGGGATGCTGGTTCACAGGTCCATCCAGCCCTGGGTACAAGTAATCTCGTTGTGAAAGCCAGCAAGGAGCTTAAGGTCACCCAGTCCTGCTGCCCTCCCCAAAAGTCCAGTGTGTTTTAGCAAGAGTTTGTCCAACTCCTAAACTAGGAACTTGCCCCAGAAAAACCATCTTAATGCAAACTGCCCAGCTAGTCTCATCACTTAAGATATCTAGGTACAGTCCCACTGGAGATGGAAAGTGCTTGCAGCCTTTTCAGTCTCTGATATCTATTTTCCTGTTTACCCTCTGTCTCCTCCATACCCAGAACCACCTCAATTTTCTCTTCCTGTCTCCATTCACGTTCACAATAACGTAAAACATTACTGACCCACATGCAGGCCAGTGTGCTCTAGAAGTTTCTGTTGTTGTTTTGTTGCTTTTTTGCTGTTGTTTTATTTGTTTTGTGTGTATGTGTGCGTACAGAATCACCTCTGACTGGTCCTTCCCCACTTGTAGTTGCTCCTACTGCAGGTCCTTACACTGCTTAGGCAGAGCTCAATCCCAGGTTTATCCAGTCTGCCCTTCAGTACTAGAGAACCACCAAGCCTATGCCTCGAGGGTAAGTACTTATTTCCTCCTTTCATTAACCCCAAACAAGTCTTCCTTAATTACAGCAGCCAGTATAATGATAACAACTTCCTTGAATACGAGATGCAGGAAGGGAGTTCAGGCTAGACATAATTCTAAATATCTTTGTGAGTTACTGAGCAGTTTTAATATCCACATTATGAAGATCTTATCTCAGTCTTAATGTGCCTGTTTTCTAATTAATTGCTTTCCTTTAAGTATTCATTGCCCTGATGACTGTTTTGCCTTGGGGAACCTTTGTCAACCTTTTGCATTCTGAGCTTTACCAGCACATGTTGCTCAGGCGGAGTTTTGTTTCTGGTCATCACTATCATTCATCTTCAGGATGAGAGGTCGGAGCCAGGGGGTTAGAATCCCTGAGCCCCTCCAGAGGCTCTTCTAGGCAGTGCTTCTCCTTCCTATGTTTGTAGCACATTTCTAGCCTGCCTTGCCGCCCACGTGCCCTTATCCTGCGAGTCTCCCCTTGTCCCGTTCCTCGTGCTCTCTCCCTTCTCAGGAAGCACTTGCTGGCAGCCTGGGGGAGGAAGGGAGATGCTGGCTAGTGGCACAGGGCCAGAGTGCTAGCAGAGCTTGTGGGAACCCCATTCCCTGCACTCTGGCCACTGTGGACCTGCTCCCTCCTGCTGGCAGCCTCCTGTCCTCCCAGATCAGCCCCAAATCCCTCCCGGGCACTGGGCTGGCTGCTGGTTGAGCAATGGGCAAGAGGGGACTGGGAACTGCTCAGTGCTGGTTCCTGTCCATCACGGTTTGCAGGCTGAGCCCCGGCGCTCTCCGAACCCTGGCTCCGGGCCATCACCCACGTCAGTGACAGGTATTTCTGCACCTCGATGGCCGGGCTCCGGCGGTCAGGGTCAAGCGTGAGCAGGCGGCGGAACATCTCTTGAGCCCCAGAGCCGAAGGTCTGCCAGGATGACGGCACCCCCGTCCCACCGAACTGCCCTGCCAAGTGCTGAAGTCCTCGAACTGCGGGTCAGAGCTGAGAGCTGCAGCCCAGGGGAAGCAGCCCGTGCAGAGGCAGAAGAGCAGCACGGCAAAAGCCCACACATCCAGGCTGGAGTCCAGCTCCAGCGTGTCGGAGCCCTGCAGCAGGCAGAGCTCCGGAGCGGCGTAGGGCAGCGTGTTGGTCATGGCACACACGGCAGAGCCCTGCAGGCGCGTGAGCCCGAAGTCACCCAGCTTCACCCGCCGGCACTCGCTGTCGAAGAGCAGCACGTTGTCCAGTTTCACGTCCCGGTGTACCAGGGCCCGGCTGTGCATGAAATCCAGAGCCTCGGCCACCTGGGACGCACAGCGCTTCACCAGCACCTCTGGAAGGCCCTCCTGCATGGAAGAGGGTCACTGTCATCTGATGCACGGATGACCCCGGGCAACCAGCTTCAGAGCAGCTCTGCTGTCCACATTGCTCCCAGGACTCCTCCCCATGGTACCAATACTCTTGCCTTGGTGCCACCACACAACAGAACTATCCCACACTGATATTGCTCCCAATGCCCTGGCTAGCATCTCCTGCACCTTCTTTATCTAACAGTTGCGCAAAGAGTATCCCCAAACACACTGTGGGTGTGCATTGCTGCAACAGCCCTCCCCACGCACGGTGTAATCATGTACCTGCTGCACAAGGTCTCCCCACAGAATCAGTGTGCAACCCGGTGCAAAGGATCTCCCCACACAGAGTGAACACACACCCCAGTGCAAAAGGTGTCCCCAATAGCATCACTCCACCCACCGCAAGTTTCATAACCTACGGAGGCATGCACGAGGCATGCACATGCAGACACACTTTCGCTGCGAGCATACCCAGCTACAAGGATTTCTTTGCTCACACATTGTCACTGCCCTCTCTGCAAAGCTGTCCCTGCACCCCTTCCTCACACCCTATTGCATATCCCCACACTTCATGGCTCTCATCCCTTTTCTGAACCTTTGACCGTCTCTCCATACCCTAGACCCATAGCAGAACCCCACAGCAACACATACCCCCGGGTTGAGGAGGTCACACAGGTCCCCAGCAGGAGCAAGTTCTTGCCCAAAGGCGAAGTGTGTGGCACTCTCAAAGGCAATGGGCAGCGCACGGATGCAAGCGTCGTGGCTTGAGAGGCACAAAGTGATGCAGTATTCCCGCAGGAATGTCCGACGATCCGTCTGTTCCTTTGCCATCAGCTTGAGAACCACTGGTGAGCCTGGGACAGGAAGCCAGTCAGCCCCATCAGGGTGGAAAGGAGGAGATGGAGCAGAGCTGGGGTTGGGGCAGCATGGGAAGCACTGGGCACTGGTGAGAGCAGGATCTGTCACACACAGGGTCTGGTTCTGAAGGGGTTGGGCAGAGATGGGAATGGATGTGCTGGAATGGGCAGGCTGGACACAAATATTGTTGGGCAAAGAGGAGGCTCGCACCTGCAGGGCTGGCTAGTTTGGGGTGCAGGCGCGGTTGCGGCTGGACATGGACACAGCTGGATGCAGATCCCCCAGCAGCAGGTTCCCCCTGCTCCCCAGAACTGCTCACCGCCATCCCGGGGCTCCGTGAGCACCACGCGGCCGTAGGTCCCGCTGCCCAGCTCCTCCAGCACCTCGTACTGCTCCTCCAGCTCCCGCAGCGGCAGCTTCTGTCCTGTCCGGGTCATCAGCCACTCCAGGAAGGCCTCGTTTTCCTCCCCGTCCTCTTCTGATGAATCCATGCACCCTGCGACTGCCCAAGCAAATGATCAGATTCCTGGCCGCCCCTCAGGGCCACTTCAGGGATCTTAGCCCCACTCAGGTCTAAAGAGGCAGCTGTCTGCTCCACTCCCAAGCTGCAGGACATCCTCGAGGGATAACAACGGACCCTGCACAGAGACCCCAGCCTAGGCCAGCCCAGTCCGACCTAGCCCAATCCAACCAGCCCATTTCAATCCAGCCTCATCCAGACCAGTCTCAACCATCCCAGTCCCTCCCAGCCCATCCCGGTCTCTCCCAGTGCATCCCAGCACACAGAGGTCCTGGCTCACTCTGTCCCACCCCACCTTGTCCCGTAGCAGGGGTCAGGGCTGGCTCTGTCCCACTCAGCATCCCGCATGGCATGGGTTGGGGGGTTGCTCTGTCCCACCTCGCGTCTCCAGAGCTGGTTCCATATCCCAGCTCTTTGCTCCTCCATCCCCAGCCGTGAAACAGGACCCAGGACCCTTCCGCCGCGCTGCCAGCTGCAGCCACCTGCACCAGCACAGCCACAGCAGCGTCACCACCGGCATCAGCTCCTCCAGACACGCATGGCCAGCACCACCAGTGCCCGCTGGACCCACGGGCCACCACGGAGCACCGACGCTGCAGCCCGTCCCCCCTGCAAAGTGCTGGGGGGCTGAGCAGAGAGGGCTCCGCCGTGCCTAAAAGCCGCAAGCAAAAGGCTGGGGAGCATCCAGGGGTGCCCAGATCGGCAGGACACGTGGCCGGGCAGGCATTGCAGCAGGGATACAGGGGTGCACGGGGACAGCCAAGCAGCCGGGCAGTCGGGAGAGCTGCAGCCTCACCTGCGTCCCCGCGCGGGAGCTCGCCGTGCCCCAGTGCCGCCGGCAAAGCCAGGTGTGCGCAGGGCCCGGCTCGGTGCCCCTGACCCCCCACAGCCTCCCTGGGCGCTCCGAGCTGTGACTCAGACTTTCCTGCGCTCTCCGTGGCCTCCGTCCCCAGGGCAGCGCCGGCCTGCGCTAATCTCCCGCTCGCTCGCAGGGAACATGTGTCAGGCGCGATTCATGCCGACTTCCAAACATAGGCAGGAGGCAGGCGCTGGACAGTCCCCGGCATCGCCTGGGCCGTGCAGGATGGCCGGGGGATGCATAGGCCACCCCGCCAGCCCCCGTCTTGGCAGGGACAGCCAGCACGACCAGATGGACGCGCAGCACGGAGCATGGCCTAGGAGCCTGGTGTCGGCGTGCGAAAGGGCACGGGGAGACGGACAGCACGGAGTGCTGTGCCAGGACAGACGGACAGTGCAGAGCACAGCACGGGGGACTAAACAGAGCACCGTGTGTGCAGACAGACGGACAGGCTGGAGCAGGGCATGGGCACCGTGCAGCAGACCGTGGCACGTGAAGACAGGGAGATGGCCCGGGGCATGGCATGGGGAAACAGCGCTGTGCAGCAGGCAGATGGACAGAGAGCACTGCGAGAAAGGACAGACAGACACCCAGCATGGAGCATGGCACAGGGGGACGAGGGATGGAGAGCCCAGAACCAGGTAGGGGCAGACAGAGGAGCAAAACTGGGATGGATGGATGGATGGATGGATGGACAGTCCAGAGTACAGCTTGTGCAGACAGGCATGCATGGGATGGAGAGCCAATGCGCAGTGCTGCTTGGATGGGCAGATGGACAGACAGAAAGCACAGAGCACGTCCAACAGGGACAGACAGACATTTGGTCACTGAGCGCAGGGCACAGACAGACAGACATGCAGCCCTAGCCCTGCCAGGACGAGGCATCCTGGGGCCTCCTTCCCTGCGTGGGGCTATGTGGGGCACTGGGCCTGCTGCTTTTGGAATGGCTCGGGCTGTGCCTTTCTTGGCTCTGTCACCTGCAGCCCATCTGCCCCACGGCCACCCCATACCCCTTACGTGAGAGGCTGCTGCACTTTTCCAGGGCCATGCCCATGCCTGGCACCGTGCCCTGCTGCCTGTGCCATCCCCAGCTGCAGCACCCAGCTTTTAAATATAGGCTCAGCACGCGGTGCCCTGGAGCCACAGCTGTTTTGCAGGAGCTGCGGCTTGCTTCTACTCGCGGTTCAACCCCTGCTGGGTCATGCACCATGCTGTGGGGTGGCTGCGAGCACGTAACACTCATGGACAGACACATGGAGCTAGGCAGCTAGTGCACAGCTGGAGCTGTCGATGCAATGCACTCGGGGCACCGCTGCAATGCACAGCCTGTTTTGGGCAGTGTGGGTGACCGTCGATGCCACGACGCTGCCCAGCCACGGCACAGCGCTGGAAATGTCACAGCACATCATACACCAAATGCTACAGCTCATCACCAGCCCCAACGATACCACAGCCATAAGGCACCTTCCAGGGCCACCCTCCCCAGCCCAACTGCAATTGCACCCCATAAGTCTTCCCTTGCAAGAGCCCTACAAGGACCTGCACAACCCACAAACCAGCAACACCACAACCCACAGGGTGAGGGGCTGGCCAGGGCTGTGAGAACGCAGCAGTATATGGCCATCCCTCTGCGTGCCTCAGTTTCCCTTCTCCAAGTCTGCTCTGCAAGAGGAGCCGTAAGGTGGGGACAATGACTTGGTCTCACACCATGACGCATTTCACACTGGTCCCTCTTGAGTTTTGTCTGGTATCCCATTGCCACGTAGGGCAAGGATCCCACGGGGGTGTGGGGCTGGGATCACTGCTGTGGGGAGGACAGATGTGACAGGGCCAGGTCTTTTCCTTGCTCATAGTGATCATAGTGTTCTGGTCCCATGCAGTGCATGTGAGGGAGGGGGGCAAAGTGCCCCAAGGGATCAGTCAGTTGTCCCCATGTTGTCCCCTCTCTGCTTGTGTCTCCGGAGCTCCCAGCCCCACCAACCCTGCCGTGTGAACCCACAGAGCCCTGGTCTGACTCACATCTGGGCATCTCTGTGGGGAGATTTCCTGGGGTCTATTTTGGGATGAGGCCGACAAAGCCCTCCTGGCGGCACACGCATACGTTGTCCTGCCAAGGAACCAGTCCCACTTTGAAATGTGTTGGCTGTCACTGGGGCAGGAGGTGGTGGGGCCTCTCCTGACCTACCTAAGCCCAGCACAGCCACATCCCCGGGCTCTGCTGGAGGAGGATGCAGTGATGGGGTGAATGTAGCAAGGGGTGGTCATCGCCTCCCACACCGGGTTGGAACAGAACGTGTGATGGGGCAAGGCATCCTGCTCATCCTTCTCCTTGTACCCTAGTGCTGTGCCAGCCCCTTGCCCCACCAGATCCCAGGCGGTACCTCTCCCTCTCTGTCAGTTCCCAGGCCATATTCCTCCCTTCCCCCTCATTCCCAGGTCAGATGCCTCCCTCTCCCTGAGCTCCTGGGACAGTGCCCATTGCTCCACCAGTTTCCCAGGCCATATCCCTCCCATTTCCCCCAGTTTTCCAGGCCGTATCCCTCCCTGTCCCCCCGTGTCAGCTCTGCGGTTGTTATTGCTCCCACTGCTCTCTCCCCAGCTGCTCTTTCACCCCATCCCAGCTGCTCGGAGCTGCCCTGACCCCAGCCTGCTGGAAGGTAATTAATACTTGACAGCACATTAGCAGGACCGCTTGGCCTGCAGCCAGCCGGGAAAGGTCATGCAGCCACGTCCTAAAGACTTCCTCATGTTGCCCTTCTCCGCCTGTTTACTCGGGAGCGGAGATGGATAGCAGGGGGACACAGAGCCAGGCAGACACACTTCCCGGACCCCCGCAGCGCTGCATCCTTGGGGTCAGCATCATGCCCCGCTTCAACCACGTCACCCTCCTGCATACCCAGGGCTTGAGGCTGCCCCCGGCTCCGGCTGCCCGCATGCCCGCGGCCCTGCCGACAGCAGCCCCGAGGGCACGTCTGTGACCCTGGTGGCACGCGGAGGATGTAGGCGCCTGTCCCCCGGGGACGGGGCAGTGGCCTTTGCTGGCGCGCGTCCCCGGAGCGTGGGAGGGAGCGCAGCGGCCGGGCCGCGGGGGTGGCCGGGGGTGGAGGTACAAACAGGTGCGGGGGCGCTGGAAATAGCCCGCGGGCAGCTGGGCCAGGTGACGTGTGTGACACCGCGGCCGCCCGGGCTGCAGGAGAGCCCGGGCGCTGTCCTGCCCCGCACAGCAGAGGGGCCAGGGCTGTTCTGCTTCGTGCTGTTCCCCCACTGCGCTCTCCTTTACTGCCTCCTGTCCCTTCTGTCGTTATAGAATCATCACGGTTGGAAAAGACCTTCAACATCATCGAGTATAATCCTGCTCCTTCAACAACATAACCTGCTAAACCGTGTCCCCAAGTGCCTCACCTACACTGCCAGGAACAGTCACTCCACCACTACCCTGGGCAGCCTGTTCCAATGCTTCACCACTCCTCACATGTAGAAAGTTTTCCTAGTATCTAACCTGAACCTCCCCTTGCATAACTTTAGGCCATTTCCTCTTGTCCTATCAGCAGTTATTCTGGAGAAGAGATTGTCCCCCCTCTCACCATAACCTCCTTTCAGGTAGATGTAGGGAGTGATACGGTCTCCCCAGAGCCTCCTCTTCTCCACACTAAACAACCCTGGTTCCCTCAGCCTCTCCTCGTATGGTATGTGCTCCAGCCCCTTCCCTAGCGTTGTTGCCCTTCAGACACATCATGGAGGGGATGTGGCCCCCAAACCTCTCTTCCTCTGCACCCCGTGCTCCTCTCTTCTACAGTTTTGGTCCCCCCCTGCACTCCTGCCCTCTGCACCCATTGCCACCACTATCCTGTGCACTTCTCCCTCCCACTCCTAGTCTTGATCCCTCCTGAACTGCTGGTCTCTGCACCCACGGACCCCAATGACCCACACCCTGTCCCAGTGTGGCCCTGGTACCCCCCAGACCCTCCAGTCCCCCTACAAGCCCTGTTCCCACCCCCCATGGCACAGTGCCCTCCACGCTGTCCTGTCCCCTGACTTCCCCCACCTTGTGCCCATGCCTGCCCCATGGCTGGAGCCTGTCCCCTGCCCATGCCCTATGGGCAGGGAGCTGGAGGGCAGAGCTGCAAGCTGAGGGCCCCCCAGCAGCCCCATCCGCTCAGGAGCTGGGGACAGGTGGCAGCGCCAGGGCCTGGCAGGGATTAGTGCTCATGGGTTGTTTCATAATGGGCTCGGGGAGCAGCGCGGAGGAGGAGCCGGGACGGGCGCCAGGCCCTGGCTCTGCTCCGCACCTGGGCTGCCTGGATCGGCCGGCATCCCACCTGCTCCGGCACCGCCGACTCCTGCAGGATAAGAGGGATGTGGAGCTGCTGGAGAGAGGCCAGCGCAGGGCTACGAGGATGATCAGGGGCCTGGAACATCTGCCCTGTGAGGAGAGGCTGAGGGAGCTGGGCCTGTTGAGCCTGGAGAAGAGAAGGCTGAGAGGGGACCTGAGCAGTGTCTAGAAGTACCTCAAGGGAGGCAGTGAGGAGGATGGGGCTGGCCTCTTTTCACTGGTGGCCACCGGCAGAACTAGAGGAAATGGCTGGAAATTGAAACACCAAAAGTTCCACAGGGACTTCCAAACATTTCTTAACAGTGAGGGTGCCAGAGCACTGGAACAGACTGCCCAGAGAGGTTGTGGAATCTCCTTCTCTGGAGATCTTCAAACCCACTTGGACACAGTCCTGTGCCATGTGCTCTAGGTGACCCTGCGTGTGCAGGGGGGGGTTGGACTAGATCCCTAAAGTTCCCTTCCAACCTTAGGCATTCTATGATTCTATGATTCTATGACTCTCCCGCGCTGAACCCACTGCAGCCTCCGCGCAGCACCCAGATCTGCTGCAGGACCTGGCACGGCACAGAGCCTGCACGACAAACACATCCCAGGGCAGAGCATAGCCCCGGGCACAGCACTCATGTTGCACATTGCATCCTAGGATGTGGCACAGAAGTGGGCACAGCACAGCCCTGCTCCACTGTCAGGGTCCTAAGGTGTCACAGCATCAGCTTGGCATCATCCTGGGCAAGGCAAAGCCTGGAGCACAGGCCCTGTGTGGCACAGCCCAAAATACGGCACAGCAATGGGTCATTGTGGCACCAGCATGGCACAGTCCTGGCAATTGCAAGGTGTGGAGCATGGCGCAGGCCTGGTCAAAGCAGAGCCCCAGCATGTGACAATGTAGGATGGCACAGAGCCCATGTGACCCAGACCAGGGCATGATGCTGACCCTGCACAGCCCAGGACATGGCACTGCCCTGGGCATAGCACAGCTCCGGGCATGGGGTAGCTGAGGACATGGCCCAACTCTGGGCATGGCATGACCAGGGCATGGAGAGCACAGCCCAGGGCACGGATAGCACAGCCCAGGGCACAGCACAACCATGGTATGACAAGACCTGGAGCAAGGCACAGTCCAAGACACGACTCAGCCCTGGGTGCAGCTCAGGCCCAGCACTGAGGATGGATGTGCTCCATCCCCAGCTCATCCTGACTCCTCACACGTAGGCCTATTCAGGTGTTAACTACCACATTATCTGATCCTGGTAGTTGCCTCCTTGATTTCTTCCCCTACTCAGACATCAACCATCAACAGCCCTGATGGCTGCATCCTGATGTGAGGGATAAGTCTAATTGCGAGTACACAGGCCAACAGTCATTTCTGGATTGAAAGAATGACTGTAAGTCAATCACCTTATCCCACAAATATGGGGACAGCCCAAGAGCCCATTGAGCTCTCCTTGCATCACAGCAGGCTGCACAGCAGGATCTCCCCTTGAGCAGGGATATCTCTCAAGGATACTCCTCAGCATTGAGAGATCCTTCCCACTACAGATTCATGGTTCTGAACTTGTAAACTTTACTTTGTAACTGTGCACAAATCCCTTAGTCATAAACCACTGACCAGGTCTGGGATTAGGATTGGATCCAGTCGCACCCAGACTCCTCTCAGAAGGAGTTTGGAAAGCAAAAGGGTCCAATCTGAACCTCGTGACCCAACGAGAGGGTGTCCTGATAATTCTGTGTGTATTTTGAACCTCCATGCAGTAAATAAGTGACCTTGCCATCGAATCTCATGAAACCATTGTCATTATCATTAAACCTATTGCTATTTCTTACCCATGAGTGAAATGCATTGTGTCACTCACCCTCTCTCCCCCAACTTGTTCCACGACACATGGCCCTGACACAGCCCCCCACACTGAACTATGGTGTGGAGAGCCCCATCCTGCCCTGTTGGGATGGGTGCCCACACGCCCCAGGTGCAGGAGCCATGCACACCAACGCTGAGTACTCCAAGTTTAATGATTCGGTAGGGGGGAGATGGTGGTGGGAGGGTGCATCCATCAGGCACCGCAGTGCAGATGTTGCAGGGAGCCCCTGTTCCCTTCGTTGGCTCCCTTTGGGGAAGACCACCATGTGCAGGATCCTTCCTGGAGCCACAAACTGCGGGCTGCCCCGGAGACGCTGCAGACCAGATGGGGATGGGATTCCATCCGGGAATGGGATGGCCCTGGAGGCGGACGTGCGGTCCTCAGGCGTCCTGCAAAGAGGAGAGGATGAGCGCGGGCTGATCCAGCCTGGTGCGCATCCACTCTGGGGAAAGGGCCCGCACCTGGCAAACCACACCGACGTCCTCGGTGTGGGTGCAGTCGTGATACCCCCAGACACGGTGAGCGCAGTCGCTCAGGCTCCGCTCGTGACCTTTGCAGCGGACGTCGTCCAGCCAGATGCGCCCCTTGCCCGGCGCGAAACGGGGCCAGTCCACAGGCAGCCGCGACACGGGATGCGCCGCTCCACAGCCCAGCTCCCGGCACACGACTTGGGAGTTGGCCGTTTTCCAGCCGTCATCACACACGGTGCCCCAGGTGCTGTTGTGCCAAACCTCCAGGCGCCCCGAACACCGCCCGGTGCCACTCACCAGCCTCAGCCGGAAGGGTTCTGCGGGGACAGCGGGCCTCAAGTCAAGGCGATGGATGGGCCTGCTTGGAAAGAACCTCCCACACAGCCCCCATGCATGCTCACCATGGCACTCAACGCCCGCGAGCTGATCCGGGGCACAGGATTGCCCATTCTCCGGCTGGAGGATGCACTGTGCCAGGGCCGTCTCGTGCCCTGTGCAATGCACCTGGCTCAGCGATACCGGCTCCAGGCTGGGTGCGAAGTTGCTGCATTGCACGGGAAGGTGGCGGGGGCGCCCGCAGCCCAGCTGCTGGCACAGGACACGGGCTGCCACCGTGTCCCACCCGCGGCGGCACACGGTGCCCCAGCGGCCACCGTGGAAGATCTCCACGTGTCCACTGCAGGGCGAGCGGCCGCCTGACAGCCGCACAGGAGCCTCTGTGTTGGAGAAGGGACACGGGGACATGTCCAAGCTATAGCCCTGCTGCACCAGGCCTTGGCACACATCGCAGCCCATTGGGAGACCCTGGTCATCTCCACATGCTCAACTCAGCCCCACGCTGCCCCATGCAGTCCCAGGCTGCTCAACTTGAACCCGGTCTACCCAGTTTGGCCCCCGCTTGCCCAGTTTAGCCTCAGGCTGCCTGGTCTGGCCCCAGCCGGATTTTGCCCATCTCCCAGCAGCTGCTGCATCCTGCAGCCAGTGACCCTAGGGACACCCAAGGGGCACCCTGGGGACACGCGTGAGAAGCCAGAGGACCCCCTACATACCAGATCCCATGATAGCGCTGCAGCACAGAGCTGGAAGAAGACAGAGAAGATCTGGGAGTGGAACTGAGACAGCAGCACCTCACCCTACTGCAAACCCAGCACCCCACCACAAATCCCGCTGCGCCCCAGCACACCCCACAAACAGCCTAATACACCCAGCAACCTCCCCACCCACACACAGTCCTCCCTGTACACCCACAGCGTGCGCTCTCGGTGACGATTTCATGCATAATCTCCCCCAGGTGCATTGACAACCCCGTGCACACACACATAGAGCTCTGTACCCTCATGTGCCCACACACCGCCGCAACCCCCCATGCACACCCCATGCACACCCCATGCACACCCCCTATAGTTCCCCCCACATGCACACCCGCCTCTGTACCCCCATGCGTGCACACTCGTGTGAGCACTCCCAGCTCTGCCTCTCGGTTTGCACACCCAGCTCCATGCCCAGCTATGTGTGCACCCACCTCTGTGACCCAGCCAGGGGCATAACGACCCCTGTAAGCCCCCATGCTCCCAAGCAGGTCTCCAAGCCATCCAGCACATACACACATGCAACTTTGTAAACTCCCCATGTGCACACCCAGTTCTGCACCCACCTCCACAGGCCCCATGTGCACAACAAGTTCTGTACTCCCCATATAACCCCACACACAAAACTTTGCAACCCCACCACGTGCACACATAGTCCTGTACCCATCTATTGTGCTCCCAGCTCCATAACACCCCATTGCACACCCAGCTCTGCACCCCCTCATCCCCATCTTGCCCCTGTCCCCTGCCCACCCTGGTGGCCTGCGGTCCCTCACCCAGGCACAGCCGCAGGCTGTCCAGCCACCCCATGTCTCCTGCTGCCTTGGGGGAGCACCCGAGAGCCACCCTTTTAAACCTCCCGTCCCAGTGAGGGGCAGGGCTGGGACAGCCCAAGGACAGGGCTGGGAAGAGCCAGGAGTCCCCGATGTCTTCACAGGGACACAGATGGGACCAGGGATGCAAGCAGGACACAACGAGGTGCCCACCAGCTGCGGGCAAGCATCACCCTACGCCTGCCGGCCATGGACCCAGCATCGCCCAGCTCCTGGCTCGCCATCCCCCCAGTTAAGGCCTGGGGGTCCACTGGGGAGGGTTGGGGCAAGCCCTGGCGCCGGGGCATCCAGAGAGGAAGCGAAAGCACGCGGGGAGGAAGGAGGAACTGCTGAGCAAGCTGGGCAGGCGCCGCAGATCCGGGAAGAGTCCCACGGGGAGGGCAGTGTTCGGGAAGGGGGTACTCGTGTGTGCGGCTACAGAGCAGTGCAGAGGGGAGCAGAGACGGGTCCCCCAAAACGTGGGGCTAGGGCTGAAAGCAGCAAGGCACAAGCGGCAATGCCGAAGGGTACATCTTGTGCCCTTTTAATGCAATGTTGTCCCAGCAAGTCTTGTCACCTCTGCACACCAGAGACCGCTGTGCCCTACAGAGCCACACTCAGCCTTGGGCTTCCCTAAGGGCCCAGGAGACAGACAGAAAGACTGCTAAAAACAAGCGAGGTACAGCCCTGTCCCACGCTAAAACAAGTGCCTGGGGAAGCAAAACTAAGCAGATTCCAGCCATAGCAGACCGAGAAGACAAGAGATAAAGACCAAGACTGAAGCCATCCACCTGGATAAAGAGACAAAGCGCTTGGAGCCAAAACTAGGGACACCCTCACGTGGAAGAGGCCAGAGAGATAAAAACCACCCCAATGCATGCACAAAAGTCAAGTCCTGCCCCAGCCTGGGAACACCGAGGACACCTAACCCAGCTGGATACCCTGCGCTGCTTGGTCTTCACGCCATCCCAAGGGACTCCCTGGACTCCAGCGGTTGTCCGCTGGTATGAGAGTGGTTGAAATCGGGGATAATTCCTGAAACCTCACTTGGTGCACGCTCAGAGACGCTCCAGAGAACCAGCCCTGTTTTATTTGACTTGCAGCCAGCATTTTGCAAGGGGCCTGGAGTGGCCACAGTCACCCGGCATCCTCCTGACCCACGGATCCGCGCTCAGGGGCCGGCGCACAGCACTGCCAAGAGGCACCATCACGGCCCCAGAGCCGGAGGGGGCTCCCGGGGACACGGGGGAGGCCCTCGGCCCCGGGACCACAGGGAAAGGCCTCCCAGGAGGTGGCGAACGGAGCTCGCCAGCTCCGCCACGCTGCCCGCGATGGCCTCGAGGTGCTGGCTGCTCTGGCGCTGCGTGCGGGAGAGCTCCCGCAGCTCCCCGCGCAGCTCCCGCACCTCCTGCAGCAAACCGTGCAGCTCGGGCGCGATGCAGGACACGCAGCGCCCCGAGCCCAACGGAGTCCCGGCTCGCCCCGCCGTGGAGGTCCCCGCTGCAGGGAGGGCTGGTGATGCGGCCTCCCGCGCCAACGGAGACAGATCTGTGGGGAGATAAACAGAAACGCCTAAAGCACATCCTGAATCATGGAATCACAGAATGCTTAAGGTTGGAAGGGACCTCTAGAGACGGGTCACCTAGAGCATGTGGCACAAGACTGCATCCAAGCGGGTTTGGAAAATCTCCAGAGAAGGAGACTCCACAACCTCTCTGGGCAGCCTGTTCCAGGGCTCTGGCACCCTCACTGTTAAGAAATTTTTCCTTAAGTTCTTGTGGAACTTTTGGTGCTTCAGTTTCTGGCCATTTCCTCTAGTTCTGTTGGTGGCGCCTCCCTTGAGGTGCTTCTAGACACTGCTCAGGTCCCCTCTCAGCCTTCTCTTCTCCAGGCTGAACAGGCCCAGCTCCCTCAGCCTCTCCTCATAGGGCAGATGTTCCAGGCCCCTCATCATCCTCGTAGCCCTGCGCTGGACTCTCTCCAACAACTCCACATCCCTCTTGTCCTGTGGGGCCCAGAACTGGACACAATACTCCAGATGTGGCCTTCCCAGGGCTGAGTAGAGGGCCAGGATCCCCTCCCTTGACCTGCTGGAGATGCTCTTCTTAACACACCCCAGGATCCCATTGGCCTTCTTAAAGGGACCCACAAAATGATGGAATGGTCAAGGTTGGAAGGGCCCTCTGAAGATCATCCCTGTCACACTCAGACAGCAAAACCCATCCTCTGTACCCCTCAGGATCCATCACAGAGGGCTCAGAGCAGGACCCAGCACCTCCCCAGAGGTCCTTTGGGCTGCCTCCCACAGCCTTTCCCTGCTTTGCCCCCAGGCCCATGTGTCCCAGCTCAGAACAGTCCCAGAGTTTGGGATTTGCAGATGGGACACCCCAGGACACCAGTTCTCCCCACAGGCCGTACCTGTGTGCACGGCCCCAGGCTCCATGGGGCCCGTCGGGGTGCCAGCAGGATGGGTGCTGAAGGTCTCTGTGGGTGCTGGAAGGCTCTGGGGACCAGAGGTCTCCATGGAGGGCTTGGAGGGAGAAGTTTGTGTGGGAAGGCTGGGGATATCCATGAGGAACTGGGTGGGTGCTGGGAGCTTCTGTGTGGTGAGGGGCCCTATGGTGTGTTGGGTTGTTTCTGGGGGTCTTTGTGTGCTAGAGATCTCTGTGGGGCGCTCAGAGGGATGTTTGTAAAGGCTGGAACTGTCCATGCGATCCTGCATGGGATTTGGAAGTCTCTGAGTGCTGGGGTCTTCCATGGTGGGGTGGGTGGGTGCTGGGGGTCTCTGGGTGCTGGGGATATCCGTGGGAGGCTTGGAGGGGGTGACATGCATGTAAGGGCTGGGGGTCTCCATGGGGGGCTCTCTAGGTACCGGTTCTGTCCAGGTGCTGGAGCCCTCCATGGGGTTCCGTGTGGGTAGCTGGGGGCTCCAGGAGCTGGGGGATGCTGTGGGGTATTGGATGGGTGCAGGGGGGCTCTGAGGGCTGGGAATGTGGGTGGGTCCTGGGGATCTCTGGGTCCTAGAAAATGCTGTAGGGGCATTGGTGGGTGCTAGGGTTCTCTTGGTGCTGGAGATCTCTGTGGGTGCCGAGGGCCTTTGGGTGCTGGGGGTCTCTGTAGGGTGCTGTATAGAGGCTGTCTCTGTCCAAGCAACGGGAAGCTCTCCAGCTGGACTCTGGGATGGTATAAGCTCTGTTTGGATGCTAGGAGTCCCTGTGGCTGTGGGGTGTTGGGTGGGTGCTGGGGGCTCCTGTGAGGTGCTGAAGACCCTTGTGGGGTGCTGAGAAAAGTCCAGGGGCCTCTGAGAACCAGGGGGCTCTATGGTTGGCTGGAAAGGGTCAGGCCATGTCTGCATGCTGGGAGTCATCATGGGGTGATGTGTGGGTGCTGGGTGGGTGCTGGGGGTCCCTCTGGGGTGTTGGGTGGGTACTGGGGGGCTCTGGGTGCTGGGGCTCTCTGTAAGGGGATGGATGGATGTCTGGGGTCTTTGAGTGATGGGGATCCCCGTGGGGTGCTGTGTGGGTGCTGGAGGGCTCTGGATAATGGACATCTCTGTAGGGGTCTGGCTGGGTGCTGGTGGGCTTTGGGTGCTTGGGGGCTCTATGGGGTGCTGCGTGGGTGCTGGGGGGCTCTGGATGATGGATGTCCCTGTAGAGGGCTGGATGGGTGCTGGGGGTGTCTGGGTGCTGGGGGTCTCTGTGGGGTTCAGGGAAGGGTTGCTGGAGGTTGGTCCATGGTGGACTTCAAGGGCAAGGGGCTCAGGGTTAGGAGTTGGGTGCTGAGGTAGGTGGCCTGAGCAGGGCTCTGTGGGGTAAGTAGAGATCCCAGCAGGGCCAGGGTCCAGGTCAGCATCTGGGGAGGGAAGGGACACACAGGTCCATGAGGCCCTCATGTCATGGCCTCCAGTGCCACCCAAGCCTGCTGCCCCAGGGGTTAGGTGAAAAGGATCTGTGCTTGGCCCAGGCTCATACTCTCCTCCTTGTTGTCAGTCCATCCTTTCCTCCATCCTTCCCTCCTGCTCAGTGTCCACCCAGTCATCTCTTCTCCATGTCCTGTAGATTCATCTTCCTGGCCTCCTGGCTACTCATTCATTCGTTCGTTTGTTCATTCATTCATTCGCTCATTCATTCCTCCATTGATCCCTTTCTGCTCACTGTCTTCTGTCTATCCATCCACCCTTGCTCCTTGCTGTCCATACATCCATCCAGCCCTCCTCTACCACCTATTTGGCCATCTCTTTGTTCATTCTTCCTTCTCTCTTTCTTGTTGTCCATATGAACATCCATCTGATCCTCTTCCTTGCTAAGTCATCCATTCTTCCATCAGTCCTTTCTTTATCCATCCACCCATCATCCCTTCCTCCAGCTCCCTCTCCAGTCGAACCCTCCTGCTGTCCCTTCCCTATCTAACCATGCACAGTCCTTGCTGTCCTTCCCTCCACCCTCCAGTCATTCTCCACTCCCCTCATGCCCTCTCACACTTCATCTATCTTCTTCCTAAAAATATCTGCTGAGATTTTCCAGTCCAGTTTAGTACCTTCTGGACCCAGGTCTGCTGCAGGACTTGTACTCTGCATGGTACCATCTGGACCCACTTCCACTGCAGGGTATGTGCTCCACAGGCTGCTGTCCGGACCCAGCTTTGCTGCAGGATATGTACTCCTCAAGGTACTGTCTGGACCCAATTCTGCTGCAGGACGTGTACTCCAAGTAGCACCAGCTGGAACTGAGTCCACTGCAGGATGAATGCTCCATGTGGTATCATCTGGATGCAGTTCTGCTGCAAAATGTGTGCTCTGCATGGGATCACTTGAGTCACGTTCTTCTGAAGGATGTGTGCTCCATGTGGTGCCATATGGACCCAGTTCTGCTGTAGGGTACGTGCTCTGTATGGTACCATCTGGACGGAGATCTGCTGAAGGATGTGTGCTCTGTGTGGTATCACCTGAACCCAGTTCTGCTTCAGGGAGTGTGCGCTTCATGGTACCATCTGGACTGGGTTCTGCTGTAGGGTGTGTGCTCGGCAAGAGCCCATATGGGCCCAGTTCTGTTGCAGGATATGTGCTCCGTGTGGTATCGTCTGGACCTGGTTCTCCTGCAGGATGTGTGCTCCATGTGGTATCATCTGGACCTGGTTCTGCAGGATGTGTGCTCTGTGTGATGTCACCTGGATCCAGTACTACTGAGCCTGGATCCAGAACTACTGAAGGCCGTGTGCTCCGTGTGGTATCATCTGGACCCAGTTCTACTGCAGGAGATGTGTTCTGCATGTTATTGTCTGGACCCAGTGCTACTGAGTCCAGACCTGGTACTACTGAAGGATGTGTTCTCTGCGTGGCATCATCTGGACCTAGTTCTGTTAAGTTCTGGTTACTCCACGTAATAGCACCTACATCCCATTCAGGCTGGGGCTGGATGCCTTCAGTTTCAGCTGGACCCAGTCCTGTTGGGAGCAACGTGGTGCGGGCTGAACCCTGCCCAGCTCTGGGCCTGGTGCTTGTTTTGGTACCAACCAGATCCTGCCCTGCTTTGGGTTGGGTGGCACCAATGGGATCCTGTCCTGGTGGGTGCTGGATGATTTGCGTGGTACTTGTGAGATCCTGCTCTGCCTGAAGTTGGGTGGTAACAACTGGATCCTGTCCTGAGAGGCTCTCAGTGGTACCAATTGGACTCTGTCGTTCTTTGGGCTTCATGTTTAGCCTGGCAGCAATGGGATCCTGTCCTGATGGACGCTGGGTGATCTGGATTACACCAACTGGATACTGTCTCGTTACAGGCTTGGTGCTCGGTGTGGTCCCATGCAAACCATGTCCTGACGGGCTCCTGGTGGTCCGGATAGCACCGGCTGCTTTGGGCCGAGTGATCCGTATGATACCAACAGGATCCCGCCCTGCTTTGGGCCGACTGATGTGGATGGTGCCTACTGGAGCCCGACCTGCTTTGGTCCTGTTGGTGCCAGCTGGATCCCACCCTGCTTTGGACCTAGTGGCACCAACTGGATCCCGTCCTGCTTTGGACCTGTTGGTGCCAGCAGGATCCCATCCTGCTTTGGACCTGAGGGAGCCGCCTGGTTCACGACCTGATTTGGGCTTGGTGCTCTGGATGACACCAACTGGGTCCTGTTCGGCTTTGAGCCGTGTGATCCTAATGATATTGACTGGATCCCGCCTGCCTTTTCCCTGGGTGGTGCCAACTCGATCCCGCTCTGCAGGGTGCTGGGCACTCAGGGTGGTACCAGTTGCGTCCCATCCTGCTGGCAACTGAGTGCTCTGAGTGCTGCTGGTTGGGGTCTGTCCTGCAACGCGCTGGATGCTCCGAGTGCTGCTGGTTGGGGTCTGTCCCACAAGGCGCTGGATGCTCCGAGTGCTGCTGATTGGAGCCTGTCCTGCAACGTGCTGGATGCTCCGAGTGCTGCTGGTTGGGGTCTGTCCCGCAACACGCTGAGTGCTTGGGGTGCTACTGGTTGGTGGCAGGGTCCCCAGCGCGGATGGCAGGTCCCTTTGCCCTGCAGTAGATGGAAGGACAGTTCAGCCTTTGCCCTGGGCTTACCAATCCCGGGGCCTCTCCATCCAGAACAGCCGCAGTGCCGGGGCCTCATCCTAGCCCCACGCCTGCTCCCAGAGTGATGCTCCTACCAGGAGCTGTTCAGCACAGGGGGTCCCTGCTATTCTGCAGCTTCAGTGGCCCCTGGTCAGTCCCTCAGAGCCCCTTGCAACCATTCTCCATGCAGGGACACTCAGACCCTGGGAATGGAAACTTGGGGGGCACCCAGGGCCACGGGCCGGGGAAGGGTCCTCGCTATGGGGACAGGGACTGTGGGAGGTGGGAATTGCCTCCCAAGCTGGGGTTCCTGCTGTAGCAGCTCCCAGGGGGTCCCCACCTTGGCACACGGCGGACGCATCCTCGTGGTGGTTGCAGTTGTGCCTGCCCCAGGGCTCCGCCGGGCAGCGCCGCAGGGCAGGCTCCGTCCCCGTGCAGTTCACCTCGTCCAGCCAAATGGGGCCGGTGCCTGGGCCGTACTGGGCCCTGCCGGGACTCTCCAGGGCTGCCCCGCATCCCAGCTCCCGGCACACGACCGCGGCAGCCGCCAGGCTCCAGCCGTCGTCGCACACGGTGCCCCAGCGCCCGGCGTGCAGCACCTCCACGCGCCCCGCGCAGCGCCCGGGGCCTCCGGACAGGCGGAGCTGGGCTGGTGCTGCAAAAAAAAAAAAAAAGCCACATGCTCCACGTTACCAACGGGCACAGGGTTGTGTCCCCCTCCAGCTGCCCTGGGTGGTGCAATGGGCACCCATCCACCCACCCAATCCACCTACCCTTCCGTGCTGTCCCTGCCACAGGCTTGCTGGCCATGGCTATCTTGGAAGAGCCAGGCACGCGGGACGGGGTCTTCTTGCGTGGCACAGCCGAGGGTGGCATCTGTGGTGGTGGCTTCGCCGGTGGCTGGTGAGGAGTGGGCTCTGCAGGCCGCACGTCCAGGGCGCTCAGCTCCCCTGTGCGCACAGGAGAGCAGGGTGAGCCCTAACCTGCACACACTGCAGAGCGCTGCAGTCCTCGTGCGCTGCACACGCGCTGCGCTTGAATCCTGCTGCTTGCAGCACAGCTGCACCCCTGATCCGCAATCTAATGCTCTCTGCACATCAGTCACAAGAGCTCTGTGCCCCCGCGCTTGCACTGGGCTCCCTACTGACAAATGTGATCCGCGCACCCCTCTCTCTGACACTGCATGGGCACTGCCCCACGCACAAGCTGCTGCACAAGTACTGCATGCACTGCTCACAGATCAGGGCTGTGCAAGGACAGGCGCAGGTTGCGCAGGCACCGCACACCCCGCGCGTACTGCACCGGAGTCTATGCGTGCATGAATCATAGAATCATAGAATGCTGAAGGTTGGAAGGGACCTCTAGAGATCATCTAGTCCAACCCCCTGCACATGCAGGGTCACCTAGAGCACGTGGCACAGGACTGCGTCCAAGCGGGTTTGAAGATCTCCAGAGAAGGAGACTCCACAACCTCTCTGGGCAGTCTGTTCCAGTGCTCTGTCACCCTCACTCTCAAGAAATTTTTCCTTAAGTTCCTGTGGAACTTGTGGTGCTTCAGTTTGTGGCCATTACCTCTAGTTCTGTTGGTGGCCACCAGTGAAAAGAGGCCAGCACCATCCTCCTCACTGCCTCCCTTGAGGTACTTGTAGACACTGCTCAGGTCCCCTCTCAGCCTTCTCTTCTCCAGCTGAACAGGCCCAGCTCCCTCAGCCTCTCCTCATAGGGCAGATGTTCCAGGCCCCTGATCATCCTCGTGGCCCTGCGCTGGACTCTCTCCAGCAGCTCCACATCCCTCTTATACTGTGGAGCCCAGAACTGGACACAACACGCACGGGATTCCCGACCCGCGCGCGCGCACGGGTACCTGTGCAAACCACCGCCGCGTCCTCGCGGTGCTGGCAGTCCGTGACGCCCCACGGGGCAGCCGGGCACTGCAGCAGGGCCGACTCGTTCCCTTGGCACCGCACGTTGTCCAGCCAGATGGGGCCGGAGCCCTCCCCGAAAAGGGCCGCTCCGGGTGCCGAGAGCGGCGCCCCGCAGCCCAGCTCCCGGCACACCACGGCCGCGTCCGGCAGCCCCCACATGTCGTCGCACACGGTGCCCCAGAGGCCCTCGTGGAAAACCTCCAGCCGGCCGGCGCAGCGGCCCTCGGCGCCCGTCAGCCGCACCATGGGGCCGCCTGGGGGAGAGGCCGGCGTCAGCCCCGGGCACGCAGGGGTGTTTGGAGGTGCACGTCCGCGGAGGGGGCAGAGGGCCACACGTGGATGCAGGAAAGCAGAAGGCAACAGGTACAGAGGTGCCTGGTGAGGTTGTTGAAGCGGCGGGATGCAGGGGGTAGCGCGGGATGGATGGCAGGGGGGTAGTCGTGTACGCTGCACCTGCACACCCCATACCCTGCACCCACCATGCCCGTGCACACCTTTCCTGTGCAAAACATCGCTGCGTGCACATAATGCACCTGGGCATCTGCACACACCCGGCCAGCGCCACGCGCACCCCTGCCGTGTTTGTGCACACCGGACTCGTGGGCGCTGTACCTGTGCATGCTGGACCCCCCTGCACACACACACTGTACTTGTGCATACTGCACTTGCACACGCTGCAGCTGTGCAGGCCACAGCTGTGCATGCTACCCTACTCGTGCTCTGCTTGTGCACACTGCATCCACAAACACTTCTGCCGCCTGTACTTGTGCACACTGTACCCATGCATGCCAAACCCGTGTGGGCTGTACTTGTCCATGTTGTACCCATGCACACCAAACCTGTACGGCTGGGCTGTGCATGTGCACATTGTACCCATGCACACCAACTTGCACGGTCAGGCTGTACCTGTGCACACTGTACCCATGCATGCCAAACCTATATGGCTGGGCTGTGCATGTGCACGTTGTACCCATGCACACCAACCTGCACAGGCTGTACCTGTGCACACTGTACCCATGCATGCCAAACCTGTAAGGTTGGGCTGTGCATGTGCACATTGTACCCATGCACACCAACCTGCAACGGTCAGGCTGTACTTGCGCACACTGTACCCATGCATGCCAAACCTGTAAGGCTGGTCTGTACATGTGCACGTTGTACCCATGCACACCCACCTGCAACCTGTGCACACTGTACCCATGCACGCCAAACCCATACAGTCGGGCTGTACTTGCGCACACTGTATCCATGCATACCAAACCTGTGTGGGCTGTACTTGTGCATGTTGTACCAATACATGCCAAACCCATGCGGTCAGGCAGTGCTTGTGCACACTGTACCCATGCACGCCAAACCTGTACAGCTGGGCTGTGCACGTTGTACCCATGCATACCAACCTGCACGGTCAGGCTATACCTGTGCACACTGTACCCGTGCAGGGAGCCCCGTCGCAACCCCTACCTGTGCACACCACACTGGCGTCCTCCTCGTGGTTGCAGTTGTTCCGGCCCCACGGCCGTGCCCGGCACTGCCCCAGTGCCGTCTCCTCCCCGCTGCAGCCCACGTCGTCCAGCCAGATGGGCCCGGCGCCGGGTCCGAAGCGGGCGCCGCGCGGGGCCTCGAGCGCCGCGCCGCAGCCCAGCTCCCGGCACACCACGGTGCCGTCGGGCAGCCCCCAGTCGTCGTCGCACACCGTGCCCCAGCGCCCCTCATGCCACAGCTCCACGCGCCCCGCGCACCGGCCGGGGCCCCCGGCCAGCCTCACCAGCAGGTCACCTGCAAAGTGTCCCCGAGCGTCACCACCGCTGCCCCCTGAGCCCACAGAGTGCCATGGGGCAGGAGGGCGTCCTGGGGATGCATCGACGGGGCCCGACTCACCAGGCGGCCGGGTGATGGAGCCTGGAGCTGCGGTGCCGGCAGTGGGTGCCCGGCCACGCACTGGCGTCGGGGACAAGGAGGGCTCTGCGGTGCTGAGGGGCTGGAAGGGGTGGGCTGTGGGGGGAGGCAGTGAGTACGGGGGGACTCCGCAGCTCGGGAGCCCCCTTTTTGTGGGGGGCGATGCCGGGTGCCCTCCCGGCGCTGCCCACCTGAGCACACGGCGCTGGCGTCTTCCTCGTGGGCGCACACGTGCTTGCGCCAGCCGCGGTGCCGGCACTGCGCCAGGCGCTCCTCGGTGCCCCGGCACCGCAGCCCGTTGAGCCAGATGGGGCCGGAGCCCTCCCCGAACCAGGCCCCGGAGGGGGCCGACAGGGCCGTGCCGCAGCCCAGCTCCCGGCACACGACCGCCGCGTCCGGCACGTCCCAGTCGTCGTCGCACACGGTGCCCCAGCGGCCCTCGTGCTGCACCTCCACGCGCCCCGCGCACCGGCTGGGCCCCCCGGCCAGGCGCACGGCGAAGGGTCCTGGGGGACGGCACCGCGCTCAGGCTGGCACCCGCCGCGCACCGGGACCCGCTGGAGCCAACCGGGGACCGGACCCTGCACACACCGGGACCCGCCCACTCCAGGTGGGGCCACTGAGTACCCTGGGGCCCACTGAGACCTGCTGGGACTTGCCCTGGGGACCCCTGCATGAACTGGAGCTTCAGGGGACTTGCTGGGATCTGCTGGGATCCCCTGAGATCCTTTGCATACACCGGGACCCACTGGGAGAGTTTGCACACACTGGGGCGTGAGGTGACCTGCTGAGGACTCTGCATGTGCTGAGATCCACCGGGAGCTGACGAGACCTCCCTGCACACCCTGGGATCCACTGGGACATGCTGGGATGCCTTGCACACCCTGGGACCCACTGGGATCTTTAGCATGCACTGGGATCCCTGGCATCTACTGCAAGGCTCTGCACACTGGGAGCCTCTGCAGGCACCGGGACCAACTGGATCCACTGGGATTCTCTGCACACACTGGGACCAACTGGGATCCACTGGGAGCCTCTGCAGGCACCAGGACCAACTGGGATCCACTGGGATTTTCTGCGCACACTGGGAACCGCTCGGACCTGTTGGGATTCCTCCCACATGCTGAGTCCCACCAGGATCCTCTGCTTGTGCTGGGAAGGGCTGTCCCTGGAGGCGCTGGGGTCTCTCCCATACTGGGACCCCGAAGTCCCCATCCCACCCACAGGGCTCCCTCCCAGGGCCCCCTAGAGCCCCCCCATCTTCCCAGGGCCCTCTCGGGTCGGCACCAGCGTCCGACCATGGAATTACCTGCGCCGGCGAGTGCCAGGAGCCGCCCTGCCGATGGGAACGTGAGGATGAGCGGAGCGGGACCGGGCACCCGGGTTCCTGGCGCCGGGGGCTGCCCCCGGGTGTGCGCAACTGCCCCATGGCACCAAGCAGCAGGGCCCAGCGCCCAGCAGGACCCGCAGAGCCCAGAGCCTGCAGCCCCTCTGCCCCATTCAGCACCCGCTGCTCTTCCCCATGCCCAGGGCCTTCCCTGCCACGCAGCACAGCCCATGATGCCCCAAACCCCAGTGCCCTGCAGAGCCCGTGGTGCCCCATGCCCTTCCCCAGTGGGCGCAGGGTCCCTTTACAGTGCCCCCTGCGTTGCCTGGTGTCCCCTGCAATGCCCAACATCCGCAGTGCCCTCCTGCACCTCCCCACAGTGCCCCCAAAGCATTCGTGCCCCCGTGCAGCGCCCAGCGCTTTCGCAGGGCCCTCGCAATGCCCAGGGCAGCATCTCTGCCCTTTGCAGTGCCCAGCAGAATGCCCGGCCCCCCATGACAGTGCCCAGTCCATCGAGGTGCCCAACATCCCCGCGGTGCCCAGGACGCTGCTCCTCCTTTCGCTATTGCCCACACAGTGCCCAGGCCACTTGCAGCGCTCAACCCACCTGCAGTGGGTTCCCCCGGCCTGCCCAACGCTCTGCCATGTGCGGTGCCCATTGCAGTGCCCACTGCAGCGCCCATGCAGCGTCCAGCCCTCCAGCAGTGCCAGGGCAGTGCTCAAGCCCCATGCAGCGCCCGTGCCATGCAGAGCCTGCCAAGTGCCCATGCGGTGCTCAGCCCCCCCCCAGTGCCCTCACCATGCCCGTGCAGTGCCCAGAGCACCCCTACCATGTCCCCACGCTGCCTGGGTGACACACACTGTGTCCTTGCAGTGCCCAGCGCTGCTGTGCTAAGTGCCGGGCATTGCCCAGGGAAGTATCCAGTTCTGCACTGGACCCGTGCAGTGCCCAGTGCTGCGCCCCATGCCCATGCAGTGCCCATTCAGCACCCCTGCAGCGCCCATCCAGCCCCTGTGCAGTGCCCCGTGCCCATGCAGTGCCCGTGCAGTGTGGGCAGCTCCCGTGAAGCCCCTGTGCAGTGCCCGGTGCTGCACCCCATGCCCATGCAGTGCCAGTGCAATACCCATGCAGTGCCCATGCAGCCCCTGTGCAGTACCCTGTGCCCATGCAGCTGCCGAGCAGCGTGTGCAGTGCCTGTGCAATGACCAGCACCGCACCCCATGCCCATGCAGCACAGGCAGCACCCATGCAGCACCCGCGCAGTGCCCCATGCCCGCGCAGTGCCCGTGCAGTGAGGGCAGCACCTGTGCAGTGCCCGGCGCTGCACCCCATGCCCATGCAGCACAGGCAGCACCCATGCAGCACCCATGCAGTGCCCCGTGCCCGTGCAGTGCCCGTGCAGCGCCCATGCAGCGCGGGCAGCCCCGGGCCGTGCCCCCTGCCCGCGCGCAGGGCTGGCACTCACCGAGGAGCAGCAGGCGCAGGGCCATGGCGGGCCAGGGGCGCCGGCGCCGCAAGGCAGGGGAGAGCGGATGGGGCCGCGCGGGCGGCCCCGGCGCCCGGGCCAAGGATGACTCAACGCGTCCGGCTCTGCCCTTCCCGGGGAGCGGGGACGCGGCACCGCGCGCCCCCACGCACAGGACCCCGGGCTGCCCCGGCGGGGGCAGCGCGCGCGGGGGGGACCCACGGACCCCACGGAGCCCCCATCCCCGGGCACCCCCGCGTGCGGCAGCCGCCCCCCGGGCACCCGATGGCCCCAGGCCGGGCAGGCAGGAGTTAAGGCCGGGAGCGCCGCGCACCGCGGGGACACACGTGCGCCTCGCGGCGCGGCCCGGCGGCCACGTGCGCCCGCGCCGCCCGCGCGCAGCTGCACGGGGGCGGCTGCACAAGTCGCTGCAGGCGCCCGTGGGCCACGAGCGTGCGAGTGCAAACGGTGCATGGGCAGCCCGCACGTAGGACGTGCGCGGGCACGTGTGCGCACACGCGTGTGGCCTGCTGCTGTGGGAGCAAACACGTGATACATGTGTGTGCACACGCGTGTGGCCTGCTGCTGCATGGCCAAGCATGCACAGCCACACGTGGGAACATGCATGTGTCCTGCTAGTGCAGGAGCAAACATGCGCTACATGCGTGTGCACACACATGTGTCCTGGTGCTGCATGGCCAAGCACACACAGCCACATGTGGGAACACGCATGGGTCCTGCTACTGTGGGAGCAAACGCACGCCACACGCATGTGCACACGTGTGTGTCCTGCTAGTGCAGGAGCAAATACGTAATACATGCGTGTGCACATGCGCATGTCCTGTTGCTGCATGGCCAAGCATGCACAGCCACACATGTGAACACACATGTGTCCTGCTAGTGCAGGAGCGAACATGCACTACACGCGTGTGCACATGCGTGTGTCCTGCTGCTGAGTGGCCAAGCACGCATAGCCACGTGTGTGAACACACATATGTCCTGCTAGTGCAGGACCAAACACGCGTTACAGGCGTGTGCGCACACGTGTGTCCTGGTGCTGCATGGCCAAGCACGCACAGCCACATGTGTGCACACACGTGTGTCCTGCTAGTGCAGGAGCGAACACACACTACATGTGTGTGCACACACGTGTCCTTCTGCTGCGTGGCTGAGCACACACAGCCACGCATGTCAACATGTGTGTGTCCTGCTGCTGTGGGAGCAAACACGCACTACATGCGTGTGCACATGCATGCGTCCTGCTGCGGCTGGAGCAAACACGCGTTACACGTGTGTGCACACACGTGTCCTGCTGCTGCATGGCCAAGCACACCCAGCCACATGTGTGAACACGTGTGTGTCCTGCTAGTGCAGGAGCAAACACGTGCTACACACGTGTGCACATGTGTGTCCTGCTGCTGCGTGGCCGATACTGCAAGGGGACATTGGGGACATAGGGGGCTCATTGGACCGTACTGGAGTCATTGGCTCATACTGGAAGGGGACATTGGGGACAGCAGTGGAGCCACATGGGGGATCACTGGAGGGGGGACATTGTGGACATAGAGGGGCTCATTAGGTCGTACTGGGATCATCGGCTCATCATGGAAGGGGACACTCGGGACACCAGTGGGACCACATGGCTATACTGGAGAGGGACATTGGGGACGCAGGGGGGCTGACTGGAGTCATTGGCTCATACTGGAAAGGGACATTGGGGACGACACTGGGGACACCAGTGGGACCACACTGGGGACCACAGGGCCATACTGGAGGGGGACATTGGGGACATAGAGGGGCTCATTGGACTGTTCTGGAGTCATTGGCTCATCATGGAAGGGGACACTGGGGACACCAGTGGGGCCACAAGGCCATACTGGAGAGGGACACTGGGGACATAGAGAGGCTCACCGGGCCATACTGGCGTCATTGGCTCATCATGGAAGGGGACATCAGGGATGACACTGGGGACACCAGTGGGGCCACCCAGGCAACCACAGGGCCATACTGGAGGGGGACACTGGGGACATAGAGGGGCTCATTGGGCTGTACTGGAGTCATTGGCTCATCATGGAAGGGGACATCGGGGATGACATTGGGGACACCAGTAAGGCCACTGAGGGCAACCACAGGACCATACTAGAAGGGGACGATGGAGCTACACGGGGCCCCGCTGGCCATAACGGGGCAGCCGCTGTGTCCCCCCCAGGGCACATGGAGCCCTCCCAGTGGCACCCCAGGGTCCCCAGGGCCCAAGGAGGAGCGGGAGGCGACGCGGCGGGCGCAGCGGGCGCTTTATTGGCGCTAGAGCTCCTTGCTGAACTCCAGCATGACGGCGCAGCCCAGCCAGGCGCGGGGGCCGCCGCGGCAGCGGTACCCGGCGCCCTCGAGCAGCGCGCGGGCGGCCGGGGCGCCCGCGGGCACCCGCAGCACCAGGCGCCCGCAGCCCTGCGCCCGCGCGCGGCCCTCCAGGAAGGCGAGGAGGCGGCGGGCGACGCCGGCGCGCCGGTGCCGGCGCCCCACGGCCAAGCGCGAGAGCTCGGCGGCGCCGTCGGGCCGCGCGCGGGGCTCCAGCGCGGCGCAGCCCCGCACGGCCGCCTCGCCGGGCGCCACGGCCACCCAGAGCCCCGCGGCGGGCAGGGGCCGCCGGTGCGGCCCGCGCCACGCGGCCGCCTTGAGCAGGGCGCCGCTGAGCGCCAGCGGCAGCAGCAGCGCCGCGGGCAGCGAGCCCAGCAGCAGGCGCAGGGCGCTGCTCGCCACGGCCAGCAGCAGCAGCGCCGGCGGCCGCGTCAGCACGTGCAGGATCACGCGCGTCTCCGCGTCCTGGAAGGCGTCCTGCAAGGGAACGGCGGCAACGTGGCGCGGGGGCCGGCCTGGGGCTGCTCGCCAGGCACGGCCAGGCACCCCGGGGTGCAACCGGGGCAGCCACGAGGCCAACGTGGGTTGGTTGTGGGCACCCCGGGGTGCATCGTGAGGTGGCTGCAGGCACCCCAGAGTGCATCAGGAGGTGGCTGTGGGCACCCCAAGGTGCCTACGTGCAAGGCACCCATGGGTGCTGGCCTGGGGCTGGTCATGAGGCACCCCGGGGTGCAACCGGGGCAGCCGCGAGGCCAACAGGGATTGGTTGTGGGCACCCCAGAGTGCATCAAGAGGTGGCTCTGGGTACCCCAAGGTGTATGAGGTGGTTGTGGGCACCCCTGGCTGCATCAGGAGGTGGCTGTGGGCACCCCAAGGTGCCTACGTGCAAGGCACCCATGGGTGCTGGCCTGGAGCTGGTCACGAGGCACCCCGGGGTGCAACTGGGGCAGCCGCGAGGCCAACATGGGTTGGTTGTGGACACCCTGGGGTGCATCAGGAGGTGGTTGCGGGCACCCCAGAGTGCATCAAGAGGTGGCTCTGGGTACCCCAAGGTGTATGAGGTGGTTGTGGGCACCCCTGGCTGCATCAGGAGGTGGCTGTGGGCACCCCAAGGTGCCTACGTGCAAGGCACCCATGGGTGCTGGCCTGGAGCTGGTCACGAGGCACCCCGGGGTGCAGCTTGGGCAGCCGTGAGGCCGGTGTGGGTTGGTTGCGGGCACCCCGGGGTGCATCAGGAGGTGGTTGTGGGCACCCCGGGGTGTCTACATGCAAGGCACCCATGGGTGCTGGCCTGGGGCTGGTGGCCAGGCACCCCGGGGTGCAATTGGGGCAGCCACGAGGCCAACATGCGTTGGTTGTGGGCACCCCAGGGTGCATCAGGAGGTGGTTGCGGGCACCCCAGGGTGCCTACGTGCAAGGAACCCCCAATATCATTTGGTTGTGGGCACCCCAGGATGCATCAGGAGGTGGCTGTGGGCACCCCAGGGTGCCTACGTGCAAGGAACCCCCAATATGGTTTGGTTGCGGGCACCCCGGGGTGCATAATGAGGTGGCTGTGGGCACCCCGGGGTCCTATGTGCAGAGCACCCATGGGTGCAAAGCTGGGGTTGGTCACAAGGCACCCCAGGGTGCAACTGGGGCAGTCAGGAGGCTCTGATAGGCTGGCTGTCAGCACCCCAAGGTGCATCGTGATGTGGTTGTAGGCACCCTGGGGTGCATTAGGAGGTGGCTGTGGACACCCCAAGGTGCCTACATGCAAGGCACCCATGGGTGCAGACCCAGGGCTGGTTACAAGGCACGCCAGGGTGCAACTGGGGCAGCCACAAGGCACCCATGGGTTGGTTGTGGGCACCCCAGGGTGCATCGTGATGTGGTTGTAGGCACCCTGGGGTGCATCATGCAGTGGCTGTGGGCACCCCTGGGTGCATCAAGCAGTGGCTGTGGACACCCCTGGGTGCCTACATGCAAGGCACCCACGGGTGCAAACCTGGGGCTGGTCACAAGGCACCGCGGGGTGCAACGGGGGCAGCCACGAGGCCAACAGGGGTTGCTTGCATGCACCGGGGGGTGCATCACGAGGTGGCTGCGGACACCCCAGGGTCCCACGCGCTGAGCACCCACGGGTGCCCTGCTGGGGCGGGCGACGCGGCCCGCGCGGGCGCACCTGGAGCAGCTGCAGGACGGCGGGCGCCTCGTCGGGCCGCATGGGCCGGATGGTGAGCGGGGCGGCCGCCATGGCGGCCACGGGGGGGGTGGGGGGGGGGGCACCCCCGTCCCGGCTCCCCCGCGTCGTCCTGGGGGGGGGGCGGTGACACCCGCAGGGTCACACGGAGCTCGGTGTCACCCTGCCCCCTCCCCCCCCCCCAGCCCCGGGGACCTTCCTGCACAGACCCCGCCCCCCCTCAGTGCCCCTCACCGTGACCCCACGGCGCCCCCAGCGTCTCGGGGCCATCCCGGGGCCACCCGCGTTTCCCCCCGGCCCCCCACCTCAGGGACCCCCCCATGTCCCCCCTCCCCCCAGATCGACCCCATTCCCCTCCCCCCCCGCACCCAGTGCCCCCCCCAGCCCCCTCCCCGCCCCCCCCCCGGGCCATAGCGGCAGTGACGCAACCGCAGCCCCCTCCCCACCCCCCCAAAATGGGGCCGCCCCGCTGCGGCCGCTGCCCCCGGCCCCCCCCCCGCGCGCTGCCCGATGGGCCCGTCCCGCTCCCCCCCACCCCCGTCTCCCCCCCTCCGGCCCTGCCGATGGACCCGCCCAGGCCGCGCCGCGCCTCTCACCGCCGAGCCGCGCCGCACCGCGCACGCGCCGCCCGCCGGCCACGCCCCTGGCGACGGTTGCTAGGGCGCCCCCCACTATCGTTCTCCTCTTGTGCCCGTGGCCACGCCCCTAGCGACGGTTGCTAGGGCGCCCCCCCACCGTCGTCTCCCGCTTGTGCCCTGCGGACACGCCCCTAGCAACGGTTGCTAGGGCGCCCCCCACTATCCTCCCCCTTGTGCCCGTGGCCACGCCCCTGGCAACGGTTGCTAAGCCCCCTCCACCATCCTCCCCCACTTGTGCCCTGCGGCCACGCCCCTGGCGACGGTTGCTAGGGCGCCCCCCCACTACCGTCCCCCGCTGGCACCCGCCGGCCACGCCCCTGGTGACGGTTGCTAGGGCGCCCCCCACTATCCTCCCCCTTTGTGCCCGTGGCCACGCCCCTGCCAACGGTTGCTAGGGCGCCCCCCACTATCCTCCCCCACTTGTACCCGCGGCCACGCCCCTGGCAACGGTTGCTAGGGCGCCCCCCACTACCGTCCTCCGCTTGCACCCGCCGGCCACGCCCCTGGCAACGGTTGCTAGGGCGCCCCCCACTTTCCTCCCCACTTGTGCCCGGTGGCCACGCCCGTGGCGACGGTTGCTAGGGCGCCCCCCACCATCGTCCCCGGTTGTGTCCGCCGGCCACGCCCCTGGCGACGGTTGCTAGGGCGCTCCCCCACCGCCCCCCCCCTTACGCATGCGCACAGGCCACGAGGCGACACCCGCCGGGACAGCCGCGTTTATTGACGGGGAGCCGGGAGCGGAGGGCCCCGGCGTCCTGGAGCCGGGACCCTCCCGGGGTCACTTTTGCCTTCGCAAGAGGACCCACGTGCTGTGTGTGAGGGCACCCGGGGGCTCTCCCTGCATCCCACCCCCGGGCATCCGCACAGGGGGACACGGGGGTCCCGGGGCACACGGGGGTCCCGGGGCGGCTCAGAAGGTGTGAACCAGCTGCACGCTGGGCACCGCCTGAACGATCTGGATGGCGGCCGCGGGCAGCTCGGCGGCGGGCAGCAGCTGCAGCAGCGCCGGGCCGCCCCCCGCCGTCCCCGCGGGCGTCCCCCGCGTCACCGCCGCCGCCTCCTCGAGCAGCTGCAGGCCGGGCTCGCCGCGTATGATGAGGAGCTTGTGGGCGGCCTCGGCGGGCGGCGGCGGCGGCGGCTCGCGCAGCACCAGCACCTTCTGCAGCCCCTCGGGGGTCTGCAGCATCTCCAGGCGCACGTCCTGCACGGCGGCCAGCGCGCCCGCGTCCTCGCCCGGCGGCGCGCTCTGCACCACGAGCACGTCCTGCGCCTCGCCGCCCGCCGCCGGCGGCTGCGGCAGCGCCTGCAGCTGCAGCCGGGGCCCCTCGGCGCTCGGCAGCTGCACGTCGGCCACCTCGGCGCTCTGCAGCTGCACGTCGGCCACCTCCGGCGGCTGCGACAGCGGCTGCAGCTGGACGCCGGTCACCTCGGGGGGCTGCGACAGCGTTTGGAGCTGGACGCCGGTCACCTCGGAGGGTTGGGACAGGGTTTGCAGCTGGACGCCGGTCACCTCGGCGGGCTGCGGCAGCGCTTGCAGCTGCACGTTGGTCACCTCGGTGGCCTGGAGCTGCACGTTAGTCACCTCAGCAGCCTGCAGCTGGATGCTGGTCACCTCCGCGGCCTGTGGCAGCGTCTGCAGCTGGATGTTGGTCACCTCTGCGGGCTGCGGCAGGGCTTGGAGCTGCACGTTGGTCACCTCGGCGGCCTGGAGCTGCATGTTGGTCACCTCGGCGGCCTGGAGCTGCACGTTGGTCACCTCTGTGGCCTGGAGCTGGATGCTGGTCACCTCTGCAGGCTGCGGCAGCGCCTGCAGCTGCACGTTGGTCACCTCGGTGGCCTGGAGCTGCACGTTGGTCACCTCGGCGGCCTGCAGCTGCACGCCGGCGACGTCGGGGGGCTGCGGCAGCGCCTGCAGCCGGACGCCGGCCACGTCGGGCGCCGCGGGCAGCGCCTGCAGCCGCAGCGCGCCCAGCTCGGCCGGCGGCTGCTCGGGGCCGTTGTGCAGCAGCAGGACGCTGGCGCCGGGGGCCAGCGGCGGCGCCCGCGGCGCCGGTACCTGCAGCCCCTGCGCCGCGCCGGGCACCAGCAGGAAGCTCTGCCCGGGCGCCGCGTTGGGGCCCTCGCGGTGGCGGCGGGGGGCGGCGGGCGGCCCCGCGGGCAGCAGCGCCAGCCCGGGCCCGGCGCCCTTGGGCGGCGCGGGCAGCAGCAGGAGCTTCTGCGGCGGCGGCGGCGGCGGAGGCGGCGCGGGGACACCGGGCACCAGCTGCAGCCCCTGCGGCGTCTGCAGCAGCAGGAAGGTCTGCGTGGCCGGGGGGCCGCTCGGCGGCGGCGGCGGCGCCCGGGCGCCCTGCGCGTGCGTGCGCAGGTGCCGCTGCAGGTAGGAGGCCATGACGAAGGCCTTGGCGCACACGGGGCACTGGAAGGGCCGGGCGCTGGAGTGCGTGCGCTGGTGCAGCTGCAGGTTGGAGGAGTGCGTGAAGCTCTTGCCGCACACGGCGCACGCGTAGGGCCGCTCGCCCGTGTGCGTGCGCTGGTGCTGCCGCAGGTTGGAGGTCTGCGCGAAGGCCTTGCCGCACACGGCGCAGGCGTAGGGCCGCTCGCCCGTGTGCAGCTGCCGGTGGCGCCGCAGGCACGACGTGTTCTTGAAGGCCTTGGGGCACTCGGGGCAGGCGTAGGGGCGCTCGCCCGTGTGCAGCCGCAGGTGGTACTGGTAGTGCGAGGCCCACTTGAAGGTGAGGCCGCACTCGGCGCACTTGAAGGCGCGCAGCCCCGTGTGCACGCGCTGGTGGATGGAGAGCAGCGAGGAGCGCTTGAAGGCCTTGCCGCACTCGGAGCACTTGTAGGGCCGCTCGCCCGTGTGGTCCCGCATGTGGTAGCGCAGCCCCGAGGAGCCCTTGAAGGCCTTGCCGCACTCGGTGCACTGGTAGGGCCGCTCGGGGGGCGGCGGGGGACACGGCCCCGCGGGCGGCGAGAGCGGCGCCAGGCCCCGGGCGCGCGCGGGGCGCTTGGGCGGCCGCTCGCCCGCGTGGCTGCGCTGGTGCCGCGCCAGCCCCGAGCCCTTCTTGAAGGCCTTGCCGCACGTGGGGCAGCTGTGCGCGCCCGCGGGCGCCGCGTCCCCGCCGCCCCGCTCGGGGCCGCCCGGCGCCCCGGCGCACGGCCAGGGCGGCCCCGGCGCGGGCTCCGCGGGCTCCGGCGGCGCCGGGGGACCGGCGGGCGGCCGGGCCGCCCCGTGCGTGCGCAGGTGCTTCTGCAGGAAGGCGTCGGAGACGAAGGCCTTGCCGCAGGCGGCGCACGCGTGGGCCCGGGCGCCCGCGTGCGTGCGCTGGTGCAGCAGCAGGTTGGAGGAGTGCGTGAAGCTCTTGCCGCACACGGCGCACGCGTAGGGCCGCTCGCCCGTGTGGATGCGCTGGTGCTGCCGCAGGTTGGTGGACTGCGTGAAGGCCTTGCCGCACACGGCGCACGCGTAGGGCCGCTCGCCCGTGTGGATGTGGCGGTGGCGCCGCAGGCTGGACGAGTTCTTGAAGGCCTTGGGGCACGCCGGGCACTGGTAGGGGCGCTCGCCCGTGTGCTGCCGCACGTGGTACTGGTAGTGCGAGGACCACTTGAAGGCCATGCCGCAGAGCGCGCACTTGAAGGCGCGCAGCCCCGTGTGCACGCTCTGGTGGATCTGCAGCAGCGAGGAGCGCTTGAAGGCCTTGCCGCACTCGGTGCACTTGTAGGGCCGCTCGCCCGTGTGGCCGCGCTGGTGGTAGAGCAGCGCCGAGGAGCCCTTGAAGGCCTTGGGGCACTCGGAGCACTTGTAGGGGCGCTCGCCCGTGTGCGTGCGCTGGTGGTGCGCCAGGCGCGACGACCACTTGAAGGCCTTGCCGCACTCGGGGCACTCGTAGTGGTGCTCGCCGGGGGCCGCGTTGGGCGCCGGCCCGGGCGGCGCCAGCTGCTGCGCGTCCACCATGGCCGGGGACCTGCGGGACAGGGACAGGGATGGGAATGCGGTGGGGACGGGGAGGGGATGGGGACAGGGATGGGAATGGGGTGGGGACGGGGAAGGGATGGGGACAGGGATGGGATGGGAATGGGGATGGGGATGGGGATGGGGAGGGGATGGGGACAGGGACAGGGATGGGAATGGGGTGGGGATGGGGACAGGGATGGGAATGGGGATGGGGACGGGGAGGGGATGGGGATGGGGACAGGGATGGGAATGCGGTGGGGACGGGGAAGGGATGGGGACAGGGATGGGAATGCGGTGGGGACGGGGAGGGGAATGGGGACAGGGATGGGAATGCGGTGGGGACGGGGAGGGGAATGGGGATGGAGAGGGGATGGGGACAGGGATGGGAATGGGGATCGGGATGGGGTGAGGATGGGGATTGGGATGGGAATGCGGTGGGGACGGGGAGGGGATGGGGACAGGGATGGGAATGGGGATGGGGACGGAGAGGGGATGGGGACAGGGATGGGAATGCGGTGGGGACGGGGAGGGGATGGGGACAGGGATGGGAATGGGGATAGGGATGGGGTGAGGACGGGCATTGGGATGGGATGAGGATAGGGACAGGGATGGGGATAGGGATGGGACGGGGACAGAGATGGGGATGGGGTGGGGACAGGGATTGGGACGGGATGGGGATGGGGACAGGAATGGGGATAGGGATGGGACGGGGACAGGGATGGGGATGTAGTGGGGATGGGGTGGGGACGGGGATTGGGACGGGATGAGGATGGGGATGGGGACAGGAATGGGGATGGGAATGGGAAGGGATGGGGGATAGGATGGGGATGGGACAGGGATGGGGATGGGGTGGGGAGGGGATGGGGACGGGGACAGGAATGGGGATGGGGAGGGGATGGGGAGAGGGATAGGGATGGGAACGGAGACGGGGAGGGGATGGGGATGCGGACAGGACAGGGATGGGACGGGCATGGGATGGGGATGGAGTGGGGACGGGATGGGGATGGGACAGGAACAGGAATGGGGATGGGGATGGGGATTGGGACGGGATGAGGATGGCAATGGGACAGGGATGGGGACAGGGACAGGGATGGGGTGGGGATGGGGATTGGGACGGAATGAGGATCGGGATGGAACAAGGATGGGGACAGGGATGGGGTGGGGACGGGGAATGGGACGGGATGAGGATGGGGATGGGACGGGGATGGGGATAGGCACGGGGACAGGATGACGATGGCGTTGGGATGGGGATGGGAATGAGGATGGTATGGGTTGGGTACAAGGATGGGGATGGCGAGGGGGACAGGGATGGGAATGGGAAGGGATGGGGATAGGATGGGGTTGGGATGAGGATGGGGAGAAGGATTGGGACAGGACAGGGATGGGGACAAGGAGGGGAGGGCAATGGGACAGGATGGGGATGGGCATGGAGATGGGACGATGATGGGGATGGGATGAGGATGGGGACAAGGATGGGACAGGTTGGGGACAGGGACAGGGATGGGACAGGATGGGGATAGGATGGAGATGGGACAAGTTGAGGACAGGGATGAGGATGAGGACGAGGATGGGACGGGAATGGGGAGGAGGAGGGGATGGGGATGAGGATGGGGAGGGGACAGGGAGAGGAGGGCAATGGGATCGGGAATGGGACGGGAATGGGACAGGATGGGCATGGGATGAGGATGAGGACGGCATGGGGATGGGACGAGGATGGCGATGGGATCAGGATGGGGACAGGGATGGAGACAGGCACAGGGACAGGACAATGATGGGGATGGGACAAGGATGGGGACGAGGATGGGACGGGTTGGGGATGGGGATGGGGATGGCGACAATGGTGACCTGGAGCCGTCCCCAGCACCCAGGGGGGCCCTGACGGACACGGACCCGGGAGCACCAGTGGACCCGGGGGGGCATGGGTGGGCGGGGCGAGGGGCGGGGCCAACAGCGGGGGGCGGGGGATGAGGGCCGCCTGCTAGTGGGCAGGGTCTTGTGGTGGGCGGGGCCAGGCAGGGGGTGGGGCTAAGCAGCGGGCGCGGCCAATTCCGGGGGGTTACGGCAGGCCACGACGGTGGGCGGGGCCGCTCAGTGGGCGTGGCTATAAACGGGGGTAAGACAGGCCATGGCGGGGGGCGGGGCCAGGAAGTGGGCGCTCCGCTCGCCCCTCCCCACTCCGCCCCCCCCCCCCAACCCCAGAAGCTTCAGCGGCCGCGGGCCCTTTAAGCGCCCCCCCCCGCCCCTCTGCGCAGGCGCCCGCGCCTCTGAGGCGGCAGCTGCCCCGACCCCCCCCCACCCCGGCGTCCATGCCAAGGCCGCGCCCCGCGCGCTCTCACCTGGGCAGGGGGACGGGGCCCCCCTCGCGGCTACCGGTGCCCCGGGCCTTCCCGCGGCGGGGGAGGGGCCGCTGCGACCCGGCGGCGGCGGCGGCGGGCGCCGGCCACCCCCTCCCCTGCACCCACCCCCGGCGGCGCCTCACGCCAACGGCCGCCTCGCGCCGCCGCGCCCCGCCCCCCCCGCCGGCCCATTGGCCGTCGCGCGCCGTCGCGCCCCGCCTCCTCCGCCCGCCGCGCCCACTCATTGGCCGCCGCGCCCGCCCATTGGCCTCCGCGCGGAGCCGCCTGGGAGTTGTAGTCCCCACGCCGCCGCCATCTTGACGGAGGGCGCGTCCGGGGAGGGGGACGTGGGACAACGGGAATCGGGGCGCGGGGTGTCCCCGGCGGGGGACATCGTTTTCCGGTGGGGGCACCTGGTACTGGGAGGGGACACTTGTTACCCCAGTGGGAGGAGACAGGGACACCGGGTTGGTACCGGACACAGGGAGGGGACATCGATTCCCGAGGGGGTGGCGTCACCTCTGTCGGGAGCCGGAGGGGACACCTGGAGGGACACCGGGCACCAGACAGGGCATCCCTGGAGGCAGGAGAGCGTCACACCTGTATTGGCAGTGTCACACAACCGCGGAGGGGCAAAGGGAGCCCCCGGTGCCACCTCCGGCACAAGCAGGGCCACCCTCGACGCTGGCCACGCTCTTCCTCGCGCGGCCGCCGGCCTCCTTGGCCACCAGGACATGTCAGCCTGGAGCCGCCCGGGAGCCCAGGTCCTTCTCCAGCAGGTCCCCCCAGCCTGTCCTGGTGCCTGGGGCGATTCCTGCTGCTCTTGTCCACGTTGAACATCACGAGGTTCCTCTGTGCCCATCTCTCCGGCCAGTCCGGGTGCCCCTGGTTGGCAGCTCCGGGGCAACTCACCGAGGTGACGCCCTGGCCCTTTCTCCAGGTCATTGAATTGGACCCAGTCCTGACACGGGGAGACATCTCCAGCTGCCCCGACTCGACTCCGTGCCGCCCACCACAACGTCTCCATGTCTCCATCCACGTCGCTGCCCGCTCATCCACCCGCCACGTCCCGAGCTATCCAGCCCATCCTTCCCTCAGACCCGTCTTGATGCATCCAAAAAATCTCTCGTTTCCGACCCTCCTTGCACAGCAGGGCACGCTCAGCCCGGCCCACACACCCCCGCGCACCCCCCTTGCACACGCACACACGCACCCCCCTGGCACACGCACCCCCCGCTTCACAACCCCCCTCTGCCCACCCCAAACCATCATCTCAGAGGGTCAGATCTGGGGGGCACCTCAGGGTCCCCCCCCCCCTCACCCGGGGGCCCTGGCTCTGCCACGGGGACACTCGGGGCTCCCGTCGCCACCTCCGCCCGGGTCCCCCCCGAGGCCACCGGGGCAACGTCCGGGGCCGCCGGAGCGTCCCCGGGGCCAGGCAGCAGCCAGGGCCGGCGCACGACGGGCAGCACGGCCCGCGGGGGGCTGCGGCGGGCGGCATCGGGCGCCAGCAGCCCCCGCAGCAGCTCGCGGGCCGGGGGGCTGAAGCGTTGCCACCGGGGCGGGCACGGCCGCCGGCCGCGCAGCCACCGCTCGAAGGCCCCGTAGTGCCCGTCGGTGGCCGTGGCCCAGGGGAAGTAGCCGGTGAGGGCGACGAAGAGGAGGACGCCCAAGGCCCAGGCGTCGAGGCTGGGCTGCGCGGGCAGCTGGCGCCCCGGGGGCAGGCGGCAGAGCTCGGGCGCCGCGTAGGGCAGCAGGGCCGGCGGGCGCTGCACGGGGCGGCCGCGCGGGCGGCTCTGCCCGAAGTCGCTCAGCTTCACGCGGCGGCACTCGGGGTCGAGCAGCAGGACGTTGTCGGGCTTCACGTCGCCGTGCACCAGCCCCTTGGCGCCCATGAAGTCCAGGGCGCTGGCGAGCTGCAGGGCGCAGCGCCGCACGCGCACCTCGGCCACCCCGACCTGCGGCGGCCCCGCGGTGACCGCGGCGCCCGGCCACAGGGCACCCGGTGTCCCCAGTCACCACTGCACCCCGGGGCACCCAGTGTCCCTGGCCACCACTGCATCCCGGGCACGCATTGCCCCTGCCCCCTTGGCACCCAGTGTCCCTGGTCACCACTGCACCCCGGGCACCCACTGCCCCTGCTCCCCAGGGCACCCAGTGTCCCTGGTCCCCACTGCACCCCGGGCACCCATTGCCCCCGCACCCCAGGCACCCATTGCCCCTGCTCCCCAGGGCACCCAGTGCCCCCAGTCACCACTGCACCCCATGCACCCATTGCCCCTGCTCCCCAGGGCACCCAGTCTCCCTGGTCCCCACTGCACCCCAGGCACCCATTGCCCCTGCTCCCCAGGGCACCCAGTGTCCCCAGTCACCACTGCATCCCGGGCAACCTGTGCCCCTGCACCCCGAGCACCCAGTGTCCCTGCTCCCAAGGACACCCAGTGTCCCTGGTCCCCACTGCACCCTGGGCACCTGCTGCAGCCAGACGCAGTGCACCCAGTGCCCCCAGTCACCACTGCACCCCGTGCACCCATTGCCCCTGCTCCCCAGGGCACCCGGTGTCCCTGGTCACCACTGCACCCCGTGCACCCAGTGTCCCTGCTCCCAAGGACACCCAGTGTCCCCAGTCACCACTGCATCCCGGGCAACCTGTGCCCCTGCACCCCGAGCACCCAGTGTCCCTGCTCCCAAGGACACCCAGTGTCCCTGGTCCCCACTGCACCCTATGCACCCATTGCCCCTGATCCCCAGGGCACCCAGTGTCCCTGGTCACCACTGCACCCCGTGCACCCAGTGTCCCTGCTCCCAAGGACACCCAGTGTCCCTGGTCACCATTGCACCCTGTGCACCTGCTGCGCCCAGACCCAGTGCATCCAGTGTCCCTGGTCCTCACTGCACCCCATGCACCCATTGCCCCTGCTCCCCGGGGCACCCAGGGTCCCTGGTCACCACTGCATCCTGGGCACCCATTGTCCCTGGTCTCCAGTGCACCCAGTGTCCCTGGTCACCCCTGCACCCTGTGCACCTGCTGCGGCCAGACCCAGTGCTCACAGTGTCTCCAGTCACCACTGCACCCCGAGTACCCAGGTCCCCGGTCACCACTGCACCCTGTGCACCCATTGCCCCTGCTCCCCAGGGCACCCAGTGTCCCTGGTCACCACTGCACCCCGTGCACCCCATGCCCCTGCACCCCAGTGCACCCCGCTCCCCTGCACCCTTGTGCACACAGTGCCCTGGATTCCCCTCTCCTCCAGTGCCCCCAGTGCCACTGCACTCCAATGTCCCTGTGCCCCCCAATCGCTGCCCCCCAGTGCCACCAGTGTCCATGGGTTCCCAGCCCCCAGCGCTCCTAGTGTCCCCGTCCCCGTACCCTTTTCACTCTTGGACCCCTGGAATCTTCCTTTCTTTTCCCAGTTCCCTGCAACACTCCCCGTCCCCCCAAGTCCTTCCAGTCCCCGCGCTGTCCCCATACTCAGTGCCCTCAGTGTCCCCAGCACCTTGAGCACCCCCCCCAAGCCCTCCCGCATCCCGGCCGCTCCGGGTGCCACCTCGGGCTGCAGGATGGAGAAGAGGTCGCGGGCCAGGGCCAGCTCCTGGGCGAACACGTAGTGCCGGGGGGTCTGGAAGGCGATGCCCAGCGCGCCGGCCACGCAGGGGTGCGCGGCCAGGCTCAGCGCGATGCAGTACTCGGACAGGAAGGCCTCGAGCCCCCCGGCCCGCTTGGCCACGAACTTCAGCGCCAGGGGAGTCCCTGGGAAACGGCGGGGGGGGACACGGGAGCGACGTCCTGGCATGAGCGGCCAAGGGGACCGGCCCGTTGCCCACCCCCCATTTCACCCGCATACACCTGGCTTGGCCCCGGCTTTGAGGACAGGGGGGTCCCCAGGGCCGCGCGGGTGTGAAGAGCCCGTGACACCCCTGCTAACACCCCCCTCGCCGCCAGTGGCAGCCCCATAACACCCCCGATAACAAGGTAACAGTCGTCTCTACCTGTCACCCCAACATCACGCCCATGGGACCCCACCAGCACCCATGGGACCCCACCAGCACCCATGGGACCCCATCAGCGCCCAATGGAATCCCACCAGCACCCACGGGACGCCACCAGCACCTATCGGACCCCACCAGCACCCACAGGACCCCACTAGCACCCATGGAACCCCATCAGTACCCCATGGGACCCCATCAGAGCCCATGGGACCCGATCAACACCTATAGGACCCCACCAGCACCCATGGGATCCCACCAGCAACCATGGGACCCCACCAGCGCCCATGGGATCCTACCAGTGCCCCATAGGACCCCATCAGAGCCCATGGGACCCCACCAGCACATATGGGACCCCACCAGCACATATGGGACCCCACCAGTACACCAGTACCCACAGGACCCCACTAGCACCCATGGGACCCCACCAGTGCCCATGAGACCCCATCAATGCCCATGGGACCCCACCAGCACCCATAGGATCCCACCAGCACCTATGGGACCCCACCAGCGCCCATAGGATCCCACCAACACCCATGGGATCCTACCAGCACCCCATGGGACCCCATCAGAGCTCATGGGACCCCCCCAGTACCCATGGCACCCCACCAGGACCCATAGGACCCCAGCAGCACCTGTGGGACCCCATCAGCGCCCATGGGACCCCATCAGTGCCCATGGGATCCCACCAGCGCCCATGGGACACCATCAGAGCCCATGGGACCCCCCCCAGTACCCATGGGATCCCACCAACACCTATGGAACCCCATCAGCACCCATGGGACTCCACTAGCACCCATAAGACACCACTAGCACCCATAGGGCCCCATCAACGCCCATGGGACCCCACTAGCACCCATGGGACCTGATCAGTGCCCCATGGGACCCCACTAGCACCCATGGGGCCACATCAACACCCATTGGACCCCATCGGAGCCCTTGGGACCCCAGCAGCCCCCATGAGACCCCAGCAGCCCCCATGGGACCCCATCGGAGCCCTTGGGACCCCAGCAGCCCCCATGAGACCCCAGCAGCCCCCATGGGACCCCAGCAGAACCCATGGGACCCCACTAGCACCCATGGGACCCCAGCAGCCCCCATGGGCCCCCGCGCGCACCGCGCTGCTGGTGCAGGGCCAGCACGACGTGGCCGAAGGCGCCGCGGCCCAGCGGCCCCAGCACGAGGAAGGTGTCGGCCACGTCCAGGCAGGGCAGGTTCTGCGCCGTGAGCGCCGCCAGCTCGTCCAGCCAGCGCGCGGCCGCCGCCATGGCTGCGGGACGGGCGCGCGTGGGTGCTGCGGCGCCGGGGGAGGCACCCAGAGCACCCACTGCAGCCTGGAGAGGCACCCACTGTGCCCAGAGCACCCTGGGGAGGCACCCAGAGCACCTACTGCAGCCTGGAGAGGCACCCACTGTGCCCAGAGCACCCTGGGGAAGCACCCAGAGCACCCACTGCACCCATGGCACCCTGGAGAGGCACCCGCGGCACCAGAGGACCCTGGGGAGGCACCCACTGCACCCTGGGGAGGCACCCGCAGCGCCCACGGCACCCACTGCACCCTGGAGAGGCACCCACTGCACCCAGAGCACCCACTGCACCATTGCACCCTGGAGAGGCACCCATGGCACCCTCGGGAGGTACCCTTGGCACCCGGAGCACCTCGGAGAGGCACCCAGAGCACCCACTGCAGCCTGGAGAGGCACCCACTGTGCCCAGAGCACCCACTGCACCATTGCACCCTGGAGAGGCACCCACTGCACCCTGGGGAGGCACCCACGGCACCCAGAGCACCTCCGAGAGGCACCCAGAGCACCCACTGCACCCTGGGGAGGCACCCACTGTGCCCAGAGCACCCTGGGGAAGCACCCAGAGCACCCACTGCACTCATGGCACCCTGGAGAGGCACCCGCGGCACCCAGAGGACCCTGGAGAGGTACCCACTGCACCCAGAGCATCTCGGAGAGGCACCCAGAGAACCCACTGCACCCACTGCACCCTGGAGAGGCACCCACTGCACCCAGAGCACCCACTGCGCCCAGTGCACCCACAGGGAGCCACCCTGGAGAGGCACCCGCGGTGCCCAGAGCACCCACGGCACCCACTGCACCCTGGGGAGGCAGCCACTGCGCCCAGAGCACCTTGGGGAAGCACCCAGAGCACCCACTGCACCCACGGCACCCTGGAGAGGCACCCGCAGCACCTAGAGGACCCACTGCACCCTGGGGAGGCACCCACTGTGCCCAGAGCACCCACTGTGCCCACTGCACCTGCGGGGAGGCACCCTGGAGAGGCACCCGCGGTGCCCACTGCACCCACTGCACCCTGGGGAGGCACCCGCAGCACCCAGAGCACCTTGGAGAGGCACCCAGAGCACCCACTGCACCCTTGGGAGGCACCTGCAGCACCTAGAGCACCCTGGGGAGGCATCCGCGGCACCCAGAGTGCCCACCGCACCCATGGGGGGCACCCTATATCAAGGGGCACCCTATACCAAGGGGCACCATGAGGCACCCTATATCACAGGGCACCCTATACCATGAGGTGCCCTATACCATGGGGCACCATGGGGTACCCTATACCACAGGGCACCCTATACCATGGGGCACCCTATACCAAGGGACACCCTATACCAAGGGGCACCACATACCAAGGGGCACCATGGGGTACCCTATACCACAGGGCACCCTATATCACGGGGCACCCTATAACAAGGGACACCCTATACCACAGGGCACCCTATATCACAGGGCACCCTATGCCATGGGGCACCACGGGGCGCCCTGGGCACCCTCGGTCCCCGTGGGGCACCCAGCGGCTCCCGGCTCCTCCTCTTGGCCCCTTCCCGCCTGCCCGTCCAGCAACACCCCCGAAATAGGAGCCTGGCACCCTGGCCCTCCGCCACCCCCCCATCCCCCCGGGGCCTGGAGGGGGCCCAGGCGTCCGGGCCGGGCGGGAGGCACCGCCGGGCCCTCCCTGCCCCTGCTTGGGGCAGATTTGCCCCCCCGCTCCCCATCCGGGATTTGCCCCCCCTGCTCCCCACCTACCCCCCCAGCCTTGGATGTGCCCTCCGGTCCCATCTGCCCTCCCCGCCCCGAACTGCCCCCCCGCCAGGCCCGAACTGCCCCCCGACGTACTTGGATTTGCCCCACTTGCCCCCCGCCCGAATTTCTGCCCCACCCCCCCAGCCCTCCCTGACCCCCCCAGCCCAGATTTGTGCCCCTGGGGGCCAAGCTGCCCCCACCCCCTCACCCCACATTTGCCCCTCTGCCCCTGTCCTACCTGCCCCCATCCAGCCCACATTTGCCCCCCCCAGCCCAAATTTGCCCCCTTTGCCCTATTTACCCCCCACCAGCCCAATTTTCACCCCCTTCCAGCCCTGCCCGATCCCCCCAGCCCAGATTTGCCCCCCTAGGCCACATTTGCCCCTCCAGGCCCTATTTGCCCCCCCGGGCATGGATTTGCCCCAGGCCTGGATTTGCCCTCCCGGCCTCACCTGCCCCCGCGGCTCCGGCCCCCCGTCCCGCGCCAGGAGCAGCCGCCGCCGCCGCGCGCGGGGCTATTTTTAGCCCCCCCCCTCCCGGAGACGCCCCCCGGACGCCTGGGCCCCTGCGTGGGCGGGGGGGGGGGGTGTGGGCAGCGCTCGTGGGGGCACCCGTGGGTGCTCACGGACATATGGGGGGGCTGGGTGTTGAGGGGGGGTCCCTGTCCAGGGGGGCTCTGTGGATGGTCTCTATTTGGGGTCACTTTGGGGGACCCTGTTGGGTTTGGGGTCGGTATTTGGGGTCCCTGTTGAGGGGTCCCTGTCTGGGGGGGCTCTGTGGATGGTCTCTATTTGGGGACACGTTGGGGGGACCCTGTTGGGTTTGGGGTCGGTATTTGGGGTCCCTGTGGGGGGGTCCCTGTCTGGGGGTCTCTGTGAATGGTCTCTATTTGGGGTCACTTTGGGGGACCCTGTTGGGTTTGGGGTCAGTATTTGGGGTCCCTGTTGAGGGGTCCCTGTCTGGGGGTCTCTGTGGATGGTCTCTATTTGGGGACACGTTGGGGGGACCCTGTTGGGCTGGGGTCAGTATTTGGGGTCCCTGTTGAGGGGTCCCTGTCTGGGGGGCTCTGTGGGTGGTCTCTATTTGGGGACACTTTGGGGGGACTCTGTTGGGATTGGGGTCAGTATTTGGGGTCCCTGTTGAGGGGTCCCTGTCTGGGGGGCTCTCCCTTGTCCGGGAGGGGGGTCCTTGCACAGGGCCCTTCATGGGGTCCCATGGAGGGGGTCTCTATTCAGGGACCCTTTACTGGGTCCCATTGGGTCCCCTCGGGGGAGTCCCTTTAAGGGGTCCCCCTCCGGGTTAATTTAATGGGGGTTAATTTAGGGGGTCTCCATTTAGGGGTCCCTGCCTAGGGGGGGGGGGGCTACAGGGCCCCAAGGGGGTCCCTATTTGGGGTCCTTGCAGGGAGTCCCCATTGGGGGGGGCAGTGGGAGCCCCCATTGGGGGTCCCTGCAGGGAGGCCCCTTTAAGGGGGTCGCAGTCTGCGGGGGGGGGGGGGCGACATCTGGGGTCCCCCCCCAGGAGGGTCCTTGGGAAGGGGCCTCTGTAGGGTCCCATTGTGTGGGGGGGTCTCTCCTCTCCATCCATTTAGGGGTTCCCATGGGGTCCCCTCGCCGGGGGGTCCCTAATTCGGGGTCCCCATTTGGGTCCCTCGGGGGGATCCCGCTCGGGGGGGGGGGCGTTTTGGGAGGGTCTGTGTTTCCGGGGGGGGGGTAGAAGCGGGGGGCACCCCCCCCACCGCGACCCCTCCGAGCCGCCGTCGGGGCGGGGCGGCGCGGGGCATTGTGGGAGCGGCGGGGGGCGGGGCCGAGGCGCACGGCGGGACCGGAACCGGGATCGGAACCGGGATCGGAACCGGGACCGGGAGCGGAGGCGGGAGCGGATCCAAAGGGAACCGGGACCGCGAGAGGGCGCCGGGGCTGCCGAGGCGAACCGGGCCAGGCCTGGGTCTGCGCAGGTCCGGGCTGCTGCACTGAGGGCCGGTCCCGTTCGGCGGGGTTTGGCTCCTTCGGGTCCGGTTCGGTCCAGTCCCGTTGGGTTTAGCGGGTCCCGCCCGGTGCGCCCGGCCCAGCAGCGCCCTCTAGGGCCGGGCTTGGCCCAATTGGGTCCGCCCGGGACAGGACCGGCTCCCTCGGCGCTGTCCGGCCGGGCCGGGGCCGGACGGGTCTGGTGCTGCCGGTCACGTCCGGTTCGGTTTGGTTGGGTTTAGGTGGGCCCAGCTTGGCTCCGATCGGGACCACTCGGGTCTGTTTGAGACCCCTTGGGTCCACTGGAGACAAGTTGGGTCTGATCGATACCACTTGGGTCCAGTCAGCACCACCGAGGTCCATTGGAGATCACTTGGGTCCATTTGCAGCCGTTCAGGGTCCGCTGGAAAACCCTTGGGTCCGTTCAGCGCCGCTCGGGTCCATTCGAGGCCGCTCGGGTCCGTTTGGGGCCATGTGGGTCCATTTGGGGCGGCCTAGGTCCACCTGGGTCCACCCGGGTCCATTCAGCACCACTCGGGTCCATTCAAGCTGTTCAGATTCGTTCAGTGCCATTCAGGTGTATTCAAGGCCGTTTGGGTCCGTTGGGTACTGCTTCGGTCCATTCAGGTCTGTTCAGTGCTGCTTGGGTCCGTTTGTTTCTGTTCAGCGCCACTCAGGTCCATTCGGGTCCATTCAGCACCACTTGGGTCTGTTCAGGGCTGTTTGGGTGCATTTGGCGCCTCTCGGGTCCATTAGGTTCCGTTCAGCGCCACTCAGGTCCCGCTTGGGTCCATTCAACGCCTCTCGGGTCCATCCGTCACCGCTCGGGTCCATTCAGTGCCACTCAGATCCCATTTGGGTCCATTTGACACCATTCAGGTCCGTTCGGGTCCATTCAGCGCCACTCAGGTCCGTTCGGGTCCATCTGTCGCCGCTCAGGTCCGTTCAGTGCCACTTGGGTCCATTCAAGACCGTTCGGGTCCATTCAAGGCCATTCAGGTCCATTCAAGGCTGCTCGGGTCCATCCATTGCCAGTCAGGTCCATCCACCGCTCGGGTCCATCCGTCTCCGCTTGGGTCCGTTTGGTTCCGTTCAGCGCCACTCAGGTCCGCTCGGGTCCATCCGTCATCGCTCGGGTCCATTCAAGACCGTTCGGGTCCATTCAAGGCCGTTCGGGTCCATCCACCGCTTGGGTCCATCCATCACCGCTTGGGTCCGTTTGGTTCCGTTCAGCGCCACTCAGGTCCGCTCGGGTCCATCCGTCGCCGCTCGGGTCCATTCAAGACCGTTCGGGTCCATTCAAGACCGTTCGGGTCCATTCAAGGCCGTTCGGGTCCATCCGCCGCTTGGGTCCATCCATCACCGCTTGGTTCCGTTTGGTTCCGTTCAGCGCCGCTCAGGTCCGCTTGGGTCCCTCCGTCGCCGCTCGTCCGTTCCGTCTCTCCCGGAGGAGCTCGAGGAGCTGCAGCTCGCCCAGCGCGCCGACCTCCGCGTGGACGAGGGGCCCGATGGCTCCGTGCCCCGCGGCGCCGGCCGCTGCTTCCCCGTGGGCCCAGACGGCGCCTGTGTCACCCCCAGCGCGTGGAGCGGGTGTTGAGTTGGCCGCCTGTAGCCCTGTCATCCCGGGTGCGAGTACCTGTAACCAGGCACCTGTGTGACCCCCGCTCTATGGAATAGGTGTAAAGTTGGCCACCTGTAGCCTTGTCACCATGGGAGCAAGAGCGGTACCTGTAACCAGGTGCCTGTGTCACCCTCGCTGCATGGAATTGGTGTAAAGTTGGCCACCTGTAGCCTTGTCACCATGGGGGCAAGAGCGGTACCTGTAACCAGGTGCCTGTGTCACCCTCGCTGCATGGAATAGGTGTAAAGTTGGCCGCCTCTAGCCCTGTCACCGTGGGGGCAAGAGCTGATACCTGTAACAAGGTGCCTGTGTCACTCCCAGCGCGTGGAGCAGGTGTCTAGTTGGCCGCCTGTAGCCCTGTCATCCCGGGTGCGAGTACCTGTAACCAGGCGCCTGTGTCACCCAGTGTGTGGGGCAGGTGTCTAATTGGACTCCTGTAGCCCTGTCGCCCTGGGGGCAAGAGCGGGTACCTGTAACCAGGCGCCTGTGTCACCCCCAGCGCGTGGAGCAGGTGTCTAGTTGGGTGCCTGTAGCCCTGTCACCCCAGGTGCAAGAGCGAGTACCTGTAACCAGGCACCTGTGTCACCCCCCACTGCATGGAATAGGTGTAAAGCTGACCACCTGTAGCCTTGTCACCATGGGGGCAAGAGCGGTACCTGTAACCAGGCGCCTGTGTCACTCCCAGCATGTGGAGCAGGTGTCTAATTGGATGCCTATAGCCCTGTCACCATGAGGGCAAGAGTGGGTAGCTGTAAGCAGGTGCCTGTGTCACCCCCAGCACGTGGAGCAGGTGTCTAATTGGCCGACTGTAGCCTTGTCACCCTAGGGGCAAGAGCTGGTACCTGTAACCAGGCCCCTGTGTCACCCCTAGCGCATGGAATAGATGTCTAGTTGGCCACCTGTAGCCCTGTCACCATGGGGGCAAGAGCGGGTACCTGTAACAAGGTGCCTGTGTCACCCCTGGCACATGGAGCAGGTGTAGCCCTGTCACCCTGGGCAGCCGGAGCAGGTGCCTGTAGCTGGATACATGTAGCAGACAGATGCCTGTAACTGGATGCCTGTAACCCTGTCATCTGGGCATGGAGCGGGTGCCTGTAATTGGGTGGCGGTAACCGTATCACCCTGCACACACGGAGCACATGCTTGTAGCCAGTTGCTTGTAACCTTGTCACCCGGGGCGCCTGTAATCAGGTGCCTGTAACCGGATCGCCCCGGCGCAGGGGGCAGCTGTCTGTAACGTGCTGCCTGTAGCCCTGTCAGCCGGGCACAAGGAGCAGGTGCCTGTAAGCAGATGATTGTAGCCCTGGCACCCACGCGGCCGCCTGTAACCAGGTGCCTGTAACCTGTCACCCCACGGTGTGAAGAGGATGGAATCCCAATGGGAATCCCAGGGGGTGTCCATGTCTGTGTCCGCTCCGGTTGCCCGGAGTGACGCCAGCGCGGGGTGTTCCCCGGGCTGACACAGGACGAGCCGTTGCCATGGGCGGGGTGACGCCGCGCACGGGGTGACAACCAGGCCGCGACACCCCGCGGTGCAGCCGCGGCCCCGGAGGGACACGGGGACCGGGAGCCAGGCCACACCTCCCGGCATGCCCCGCGGGCTGCGCCCAGCGAGCCAGGCCACACCTCCCGGCATGCCCCGCGGGCCCTGACCAGCGAGCCAGGCCACACCTCCCGGCATGCCCTGCGGGCTGTGCCCAGCGAGCCAGGCCACACCTCCCGGCATGCCCCGCGGCGCGCTCACGCAGCGGACGGCCTACACTTCCCAGCATGCCCCGGTGCCGCCTACGTTTCCCGGCGTCCCGCGCGCGGCTCCGCCGGCAGTGACGTCAGGGCGGGTGTGATTTTTTCCCGCGAAAGGCGCCGCGGCGCGGGACGGACGGGCGCGCGCGCGCCATGCAGCGGAGCATCACGTGAGTCCGGACCCGGACCCGGACCCGGACCCGGACCCGGACCCGGGACTTTTCTATCCCCCCCCGCGCCGCCATAGCCCGGCCCGGTACCGGAGCTGGCCCGATACCGAGCTCCCCCTGTCCTGCTTGTACCGGTACTGCCCCGCCCGGCGCTGTCCTGGAGCTGGTACTGCCCAGCCTGGGGCCTCCCTGTCCTTGGTACCGGTACTCTGCAGCTCGGCGGTGTCCCGGTACCGCCCAACCCGACAGTGTCCCGGCACCGGTGCTGCCCGTTTCTGGGCTGTGCGGTGCCCTGTTCTGCTAGTACCGGTACTGGTCTGGTGGTCCTTCAGTACCGCTCCAGCCCAGGTTGCTGGTGTCCCACTCTCGGTACCGCCTGGCCCAGTGGTGTCTCGGTACCAGCACTGCCCGACCTGGCAGGTGCTGCTGTTACCGCCTGTCTGGGTGGTCTCACAGACCCGGTACTGGTCCTGGTACTTCCCAGTGATGACCCAGTCCTGGTACTGCCCAGGCTGGTGGGTGTCCCAGTATCGGTGCTGCCCATTCCGTGCTGCCCTGGGACCTGACGCTGTCCCAGTACCGATTGGGCCTCCTCGATGTCCTGGTGCCGCCGGCCCGGTTCGCTGCGGCCCGGCTGACGGTGCCTCTCCCGCAGGTCGTTCTTCGCGGCCGCCCGCTCGCCGGAGCCCGGCCCCGTGCCGTGAGTGGGGCTGGAGCGGGAGGGTTGGGGGGACCTGGGGGGCTCGGGGAGGTCTGGGGTGGCCAGAGGAGCTTGGGGAGCCCTGGGGGGACTTGGAGGGGGCTGGGAGGGACTTGGGGGTCTTGGGGAGGCCTGAGGGGGACTTGGGGGCTCAGGGAGGGCTGGGGTGGCCAGAGGAGCTTGGGGAGCCCTGGGGGGAGTTGGGGGTCTCGGGAGGTCTGGGGGCTTAGGGCTGCTCCGAGCTCCTTCCATTTCAGGCCGCCTGCACTGGAGCAGGACGAGGACCCTGTGGAGGAGCCCCCGGGACGCGGGGACCGTGATGGACAGGACGCCGCCTCCCCGTGTCCCCGCGTGCCGGTCAGTGCCCGCTCTGCCCGGGTCCTTCGCTGCCACCTCCCCGTGCTGCTCTGCGGCTCCCTGCGCTGCCCGGACCTCCTGCTCCTGCCCCTTTCTGCTGCATCCCGCTCTGCGTCGTCCCCATCGTCTTGCAGCCCTGTCCCGCGTCGTCCCCATCCTGCCCTGCACCACCTCCTCCTCCTCCTCCTCACTCCTGCCCTGCACCCTCTGTCATTCTCCATTCCTGCCTCGTGTCCCCCATTCCTGCCTCGTGTCCCCCATTCCTGCCTCGTGTCCCCCATTCCTGCCCCACCACCTCCCTGTGCTTGTCCCAGTCCCACCCCAGTAGCTCCCAGCGCTGCCCTGGTTCTACCCGGATGGTCCCAGCACTTCCCGTTCTCACCACTGGAGAGCCTCATCCTGCCTCAGCATCTCCCCGTCCTCCTCTCTCCCTTCCCATCTCCAGGTACCTCCTCACCTTGCTCTGGAGCCTCCCTGTTCCTCCCCTGCTTCTCCCCATCCTGCCCAGCTTCTTTGGCACCTCAGGCTCCTGTCCTGGCTCCACCTCATCCCGCATGGATCCCTCCTGCTCCTCACACACCTCCCCATCCCGCCTTGCAGCTCCTCGCCCCACGCTGCTTCCTTCAACATCTCCTGGTTATGCCCTGCTGCATCCAACCCCTGTCCTATCCCACCCTGGAGCCTCCAGCACCCTGTCCTGTCCCATCCAGGTGGATCCATCCCCCTGTCACGTCTCGTACCAATAAATCCCTGCCCTGTCATAACCCCTCTAGCACCTGCCCCCATAACCTGCTCTCTTGTCCTCTCCTTCCAGGATGCCGCGTCCCCGGGTGGCAGCTCCGCTGGCAGCACCTCCTCGGCTGAAGAGAGTCCCGGTGGCTCCTCCGTCCCCCGTGTCCCCCGGCGCAGGACAGGTGAGGGCCCGCGGGGCTCTGCAGAAAAAGACCTGGGTGCCTTGATGGAGAACAAGGTGACCATGAGGCAGCAGTGTGTCCTCGTGGCCAAGAAGGCCAATGGGATCCTGGGGTGTGTTAAGAAGAGCATCTCCAGCAGGTCCAGGGAGGGGATCCTGCCCCTCTACTCAGCCCTGGTGAGGCCACATCTGGAGTATTGTGTCCAGTTCTGGGCTCCACAGTATAAGAGGGATGTGGAGCTGCTGGAGAGAGTCCAGCGCAGGGCTATGAGGATGATCAGGGGCCTGGAACATCTGCCCTATGAGGAGACGCTGAGGGAGCTGGGCCTGTTCAGCTGGAGAAGAGAAGGCTGAGAGGGGACCTGAGCAGTGTCTAGAAGTACCTCAAGGGAGGCAGTGAGGAGGATGGGGCCGGCCTCTTTTCACTGGTAGCCACCAACAGAACTAGAGGAAATGGCCACAAACTGAAACACCAAAAGTTCCACATGAACTTAAGGAAAAATTTCTTAAGAATGAGGGTGCCAGAGCCCTGGAACAGGCTGCCCAGAGAGGCTGTGGAGTCTCCTTCTCTGGAGATCTTCCAAACCCGCTTGGACGCAATCCTGTGCCACGTGCTCTAGGTGACCCTGTGTGTGCAGGGGCGTTGGACTAGATGATCTCTAGAGGTCCCTTCCAACCTTAAGCATTCTATGATTCTCTGCTGACCTCTCTCTCCGCATCAAGGGGCAGTTTTGGTGCCATTTGGTGCCACCCGCTCCCCCGTGCCCTGATGCTTCAGGTGCTGAAACACCCAGCCGGGTCTTGCCCGTTTGGGCTTTGCCTCGAGGTGTCATTCTTACTTGGCCGCGCTGTGATGAGTAAGATTTAGCCCAGAGCAGGTATTTTGGGGCCTCTTGCTGCCTTCCGCGGCTCTGGAACCACGTGCCGGAATGGGCCCCCGCTTGTCCTGCCCGGGGAAGCAGCAGCCGTCGTTAATTCCTGCTCTTTTCCCGCTGCTCAGCTCGGAAGCAGGTCACCAAGCGCAAAGGGGAGCTGGCGAACGCGAATGGGAACGTCCCGGAGCCTGATCCCAAGCGGCTGAGGGAAGAGCCAGGTGAGCAGAGCACTGGAGCAGCTTGCCCAGTGCTCCCTGAACAGCGTCCGGGTCCCTCTGCGGCTCCTCCACTTTGGAAATGAGAGCGCTGGTGCTCAGCAACGGGGTCCACGGCCCTAACGCCCAGCCCCGGGCACCTGCAGGAGACCAATGTGAATCGGATAGCACGGAGGAGGAGAAGGATCCGAGCTCGGAGGAGGCTAAGGAGGGAAAAGACAGCAGCGGGGACAGGGATGTGCAGACATCGGAGATGCCGAAGCCCAGCAAAGCTGTTGCTGACTTCTTTGGTGAGCGGGAAGCAGCAGAGTGGTGGGACCCGCTGGCTGCCTCTGGGTGTTTGGGGGTGTCCAGGCACACAGCAGCCATCCCCCCTCATTTGACACCCTTCTCTCACCCCTCTCACCTAGCCCCCAGGAAGGGATCAAGGACGAAGACGGAGGCCAAGGCAGCCCTGAAGGCAGCAGCCCCCAAGGATTCAGCTCCTGTTGGCACCGAAGGCACCAACGGGGCCGCAAGCAGGTGCGGGGGGATCGTGCGGGGTCAACCCGGGTCCCCAGGGTGCAACCTCCATCCCTAACTCCGGGCGCACGAGCGGGTGCCGGTGCAGCAGGAAGGGGTTTGAGGCCGCCGGGCACCGCGAGGGCTCCTGCAAGAGCCTCCTCCTGTCCTCGCAGCCCCTCGCAGGCCGCCGAGCCGCTGGATCCGGCCCAGTACAACCCCTCCAAGAGCGGCTATCACCCCGTGCACGACGCCTGCTGGGCTCCCGGGCAGAGGTGAGAGTGCCAGGATCAGGGTAGCGGTGCCACGCGGGTTTGAAGCACCACATACACCGTGGGCTTTTGTTGTGGGGCTGTTGTTGCCTCTTCCTGAGGCCTGTCTGGCTGCTGTTAGGAAAACCCAGGAGTCCTGGGCTCTGCAGCGCTGTCTCCCTTTCCAGGGTCCCCTACCTGGCCGTGGCTCGGACCTTCGAGCGCATCGAGGAGGTCTCTGCCCGGTAAGGCCCGGTCTCCATGGGCAGCTGCTTTGGCAGCTTCTCCCCTTGCCTAACTCCTTCCCACCTGCAGCCTGAAGAACATCGAGACCCTGAGCAACTTCCTGCGCTCCGTCATCGCCCTGTCCCCGTCGGACCTCCTGGCCTGCGTCTACCTCTGCCTGAACCGCCTGGGCCCTGCCTACGAGGGGCTGGAGCTGGGCATCGGGGAGAGCATCCTCATGAAGGCCGTCGCGCAGGCCACGGGTAAGGGGCCAGCACGGGACACGGCTCCGTCCCCGCTCCGGCTCCGAGCTGGAAGAGCAGCCGGAGCCCTCGGCTCTCCCCGTCAGGCCGCCAGCTGGAGAAGATCAAGAGCGAGGCCCAGGAGAAGGGGGACCTGGGGCTGGTGGCCGAGAGCAGCCGCAGCAACCAGCGCACCATGTTCGCGCCGCCCAAGCTGAGCGCGGCCGGGGTGCTCGGCAAGCTGCAGGACATGGCCAGGATGACGGGCAACGCCGTGAGTGCCACCGGGTGCCCGCGTCCAACCCGGTTTGTCCAGCCCTGGCCTTGCTTGGGAGCCGTTTCGCAGGCCCAACGGGGCCCCCCTGCTCGTATTGTTTCTCTTGCAGTCGATGAACAAGAAAATCGATATAATCAAGGGGCTCTTCGTGGCCTGCCGCCACTCCGAGGCTCGCTACATTGCCCGGTGAGTCTGGGCTTTTGTGCGGGGCGGCGTTGGCGCCTTCCCTTCCCAAAACGGGGCTCCGGCCCCATCATGGCCCCGTTTTGAGCACGTGTTGCCGTCGCAGGTCGCTGCAGGGGAAGCTGCGCATCGGCCTGGCGGAGCAGTCGGTGCTGGTGGCGCTGGCCCACGCCGCCTCGCTGACCCCCCCAGGGCAAGGTGGGGCGAGCGCAGGGCCCCGCGGGGCTACGGGGGGAGCCCGTGGGGCGCGACGGGCTCTGAGCGTGGGGCTGTGCCCGCAGGGTGGCCCCTGGCCGTGCTGGACGCGAGCCAGGGCAAGTCCGCGGAGGCGCGGAAAGCCTGGCTGGAAGAGCGGAGCCAGATCCTCAAGCAGACGTTTTGGTGAGTCCGGCGCGGGGTGACTGTCCTGTGCGGGGCTGCCAGCTGGCACCAACTCCCTGCGCTTGCCCTCCTCTCTTGAGCTGCAAGAGGAGCTTTGGGAGACCAAACCCAGCTCCTGCCGCTGTCCGCGAGGTCGAGGTGAAGCCCGGGCGGGCGCCGGAGCGACGCGCGGGGCTGCCGAGCACCCCCCGTGCCAAGGCCGGCGCTGCGGCTTGGCTGGCGCCGGCCTTGGCACGGGGACAGCTTCGCCTCCATCGCCTTTAATGGCCTCCGCCCGGGCTCGGTAGCTGCCGCGGGGATAAACTGCTCCCCTGGGTGTTTCCCTGCGGCTGCTTTTCCTGCCTCGGTCGCTGTCACGCGGCCGGGGCCGTGCTGGGATCGCCGCCTCCCCCAGCTGCTCCCGGCTCCTCCGGGTGATGTTGGCCGAAGGGCAGCGGGATCCTCTCTCCCAGCACGTGGGGTCTCAGGAGGGATGTGCTGGGGGGCCGTTTGCTCCGGCCCTGGTGGAGCTGGAGGGAAGGAGGGAGGGCGGTTCTGTCCTTGTGCTCCTTTAAGCAGAGGGTCCCCCCCAACTCCAGGAACACGGGACAAAACGCTTGTGTTGGCGTTTTGCCCTCTCTGAGCGCTCTGCCCTGCCAGCGATCGCAAAACAGTCGATGCAGGGAGGTTTGTTGGGACGTCTTGAGTCTCCTGGGCACCCTGGCCCTTCTCGGCAGCAGCCGTCTGACTCCAGAGCCGTGTCCCGCCCGTCACCGCGGGCTTTCTGCTCTCTCTTCAGTGCCAAATCCCATCTTGTCTCCCGCCCTGGGCTCACGGTGCTCCCGTTGGGGCCTCTCCTTGCTTTGCTGCCTCTGGGGGTCACTTAGCGCCCAGCAGAGCTCAGCCAGGGAATGGCAACGGGCTATTGCTCTCCCCATGCAGTCCCTCAGCTCCTTGTTCCCGGCCTGAGGCTCCTCGGAGCTCGTGGGGCTCCCCAGGCCTCGGGCGCACTCACGGCCGGGCTGCTTTTCCCTTCCAGCGAGTTGCCCAACTACGGCACCATCATTCCCGTGCTGCTGGAGCACGGGCTGGAGAGCCTGCCCCTGCATTGCAAGATCACCCCAGGTACCGAGGAGGACAACAGGGGACACGCGTGGCCTCGTCAGGTCCTGATCCCCTCGCCTCCCCCGCAGGGATCCCGCTGAAGCCCATGCTGGCTCAGCCCACCAAAGGCGTCGGGGAGCTCCTGAAGCGCTTCGAGGAGGCCGCCTTCACCTGCGAGTACAAGTACGACGGCGAGCGAGCCCAGGTAGGGTCTGCGGGGGGCTCCCTGGGGCGCCCGGGTGCTGCCCGGCCTCCTTGCAACGCCCTCCCTCCATCCAGATCCACATCCTGGAGGACGGCGCCGTGTACGTCTACAGCCGCAACCAGGAGAACAACACCTCCAAGTACCCCGACATCGTCACCCGCATCCCCAAGGCAAGGAGCGTCTGCAGGGAGGGAGCTCGGGGGTAGCCTTGGGGCCGTGCCCAAGGCATGTCAGTCTCCCTGGTGCATGGGGTGCCCTGTGAGGGTGTAGGGCACAAGGTGCCCTAGGGCCGTGCACGTCCCCTTCCTTGGCCAGCGCTGACCTCCGCTCTCGCTCGGGGCAGGTCAAGAAGGACAGCGTGTGCTCGTGCATCCTGGACGCAGAGGCTGTCGCCTGGGACCCGGAGAAGAAGCAAATCCAGCCCTTCCAGGTGCTGATGACACGGAAGAGGAAGGTAAAGCCGGCGGAGGGGAGGGAGAAGGGCCCTCTCCGCCGCTCGCTGGCGCAAGGCAGCGGCGGCCTGGGCCGGGGACGGGCAGGATCCATCCCCAGCTCGAGCTGGGCAATAACCTCGTTGGTCTCTGCGACCTCAGGACGTGGAGGCTGCCGAGATCAAAGTGCAAGTGTGCCTGTATGCCTTTGACATGCTGTACCTCAACGGCGAGGTGAGCGCCTGCCCCTGCCCGGGCCCCCGTCCCGCCGGGCTCCCTTGGCCCAGCTCCACGTCCTCCTGCTCTGCCCTGTGCACCGCGGCCTCCTGGGGGTGACACTGGCCCTCGTCCCATAGTCGCTGGTGAAGGAGCCCTTCTCCAAGCGCCGGCGGCTGCTGCGCGAGTCCTTCGTGGAGACGGAGGGCGAGTTCCTCTTCGCCACCTCCATGGACGCCTGCAGCACCGAGGAAATCTCCGAATTCTTGGACCAGTCCATCAAGGGTGAGGTGGCTCCGCTGGGATGCCGGGGATGGAGCAGCAGGGCCATGGCAGAGGGTGTCTCCATGTCTGAGCTGGGCGTCACGTCACCCTCCTAGCCCGTTTCCCAACCCCATGGCTTGGATAAATGTGGGCTCTCCCCAGACTCCTGCGAGGGCCTCATGGTGAAGACGCTGGACGTGGATGCTACCTATGAAATTGCGAAGCGGTCGCACAAGTGGCTGAAGGTAAAAGCCTTGGCAGAGGGGCCAGAGTGATGTGAGCCCCCCTGCCTCCCTCCTGGCCCTGCCTCCCGCGCTGCCTTTCTCTCCAGCTGAAGAAGGATTACCTGGAAGGGGTGGGCGACACGCTCGACTTGGTGGTCATCGGCGCCTACCTGGGCAAGGGCAAGCGCGTGGGCATGTACGGGGGCTTCCTGCTGGCCTGCTACGACGAGGAGAGCGAGGAGTACCAGAGTATCTGCAAGGTGGGCGCCGCGCGCGGCGGTGGTGCGGGCAGGGGGCTGGAGCAGCCCCTGACCCGCTCCTGCCTCTCTCCTCACGCAGATCGGGACCGGCTTCACCGAGGAGAGCCTGGAGAAGCACCACAGCTTCCTCAAGGTACCTCGCTGGCTTCCCGGAGCTGCACGGGGGAGCTGAGTGGAGCCGGGTCTCTGCCCTCCTTCCCTCTGCTCCCCCAGGACCACGTCCTGCCCCAGCCGCGGCCCTACTACCGCTGGGACAGCGGGGCGGCCCCCGACCACTGGCTGGCGGCCGTGCAGGTCTGGGAGGTGAAATGTGGCGACCTCTCCATCTCCCCCATCTACAAGGCAGCCGTGGGCCTGGTGAGTGGGCGTACAAGGAGAGGGGGGGGACATCCTTTGGGTCGCCCTTGGTGGCATCTCAGTTCTTCTCCCCGTCCTTCTCCCCCAGGTGGACGAGGACAAAGGCATCTCCCTGCGCTTCCCCCGCTTCCTGCGCGTGCGGGAGGACAAGAAGCCCGAAGAGGCCACCAGCAGTTCCCAGGTGCCACTTTGCGGGGATGAGAAGGGCACGGGACACAGTGCTCCGCGTGGGCTGACAGGGGAGGCCGTGGCCTCCTCTCTGGGCTCTTTGCAGGTGGCCGAGCTCTACAAGAAGCAGCAGCAGATCCAGAACCAGCAGCTTCCCGAGAAAGGGGAGGACGAGGACTTCTACTGACCGCGGCTGGCGTGGGGACACCCGGCCTGGGGTACGTGCGGGGCTCTGGCACAGGGACTTTGGGAATCAACCGTCACCTCCCGCTGCTGTGCAGACCTCAAGGCCTCACCCTGCTCCTTCCTGAGGCATCTGCAGGCAGTTTTGGGGAGCCTGGGACCGGGTCTCACTCCATTTCTGGGCTCCTCACGTGCCTCTCCTCCGTGACAAGGACCCCAGGCTGTTACCCTGCTCCCTCCCTGGGCCCTACACCCATGGGACAGGATCCTTGTGGCCTCCCCTTGCTCCATTGCATGTGGTTTCACTGCAGGACAAGAGGCCCAGGGCTTGTCCCCGGGGTCCCCACATGCTGTTCCCCCTTCCCCAATAAACACTGCCGCTCTGTGTCCAGCCTGGCCATCACGGTCAGCACCGTTTATTGCCCCTTTTTCATACTACTCCATGCTACGGCTCTGCCCCGCTCTGTGCCCACCCCTAGCTGGCCCGGAGCCGCTGGCTCCGCGCTTTGTAGACCTCGATGAGGAGGTCCTTGACGTACTGGATCTCGCGCTCGATGGAGTCGGCCTTCTCGCGGAGCTCCCGGTTTCGGGCCTCCAGGCTCTGGCACTGGTCGCCCAGGGCCTCGTACTCGGCCCGCTTGCGCTGGCGGTAGCGCAGGGCCGCCGTCTTGTTCTGGTCCCGCTTCTTCTGCTTACGGTCGCCCTTGGCGGGCGGCACCGCGGGGCCCGGCGCCGCGTGCGGAGGCTCCAGGAGGCCGAGCGGCTCCAGGCAGCCGGGGGCCGGGGGGCTGAGCGGGGCCTCGGTGCCGAAGGGGAAGTGGAAGAAGGTGCAGGGGCCGGGCGAGCCGGGGGCCGCCTGGTCCGGGGCCAGCAGGGGCTCGTCCAGGAAGAAATCCTCGAGCTGCTCCAGCTCGCGCTTCAGCAGCGAGGCCATGGCCTCGAGGTCGGAGAGCGGGGCCGCCGGCACCGGGCCCAGGCCCGGCTCCATCAGGAGAGAGGAGAAATCCACCCTCTCCGTCATCCAGTCCGAGAAGCCGGGGCCTGGGATGTGGTGGGGGTGGCTCGGAGGAGGCTGGTGGCTCTGCCAGCCCTGGGCCTCTGTGCCCTCTACCCCGGCTTCTGCCTCTTTTATCCTATATCCCTTATTCTGCCTCCTTTTTGTCCTATACCCCCAACTTTGCCCCGGTCTGTCCCATACCCCAGCTCTGCCCCACACCTCCCTCTCTCCCCCCTGGCTCCATCTGCCCCCTGCCCCAGCTCTGCTTCCCCTGCTCTTCTTGTCCCGTACCCCTAAATTTGCCCCTGGTCTGCCCCCCATCCCTAAATTTGCCCCCAATCTGTCCAGTACCCCTAACTTTGCCCCATACCTCTGCTTCCCTTCCCCCCAGTTCTGCCCCATGTTTGTCCCCTACCCCCTCCCCTGTCCCATGTTTGTCCCCTGCCCCGCTCTGTCACCCCTAGCTCTGGCTCCAACCCTCCCGTTCTGCCCCACGCTCCTTGTACCCTCCGCCTGCCCCACACCCCCTCAGCCCCACATACCTGCCAGGGCGCCCTGTGCCAGGGGCCCCTCGGGCCCTGCCCCGGGCTGCTCGAGGCCGCCGGCCCCCCAGGCCGGGCCGCTAGCTGGGAGCAGGGCAGCGTCCGGGGCCAGGCCCGGGTGCAGCGGGGCCAGCAGGGACATGGTGGCGCGTGCGGGGGCTCAGCGTGGCCACGGTGCGGCTGGGCGCAGGGCCGGGGCACGGCGCCGCGGGGCACCACGACCTGCGCGGGGGGACATGGGGGCTGGTGTTTGGGGGGGTCCCTGCAATGGGGTGGGGGGTCCCCACAATGGGGTGGGGGGGGACAAGAGCTCCATGCACCTCTGTGGGGTGGGTTTGGGGCATGGTGGGTGCTGTGGTGGGAGAGGGGGGCACCTCCGTGGGGCACTGGGACATCCTGGAGGGGGGTCAAACGGGGCTGGGGGAAGGGGCTGCCTCGTACATGGAGGTCCTGGGGGTGCTGGTGCCCATTGAGGGAATTGGGGTGTCCAGGTTGGGGGGGGGGTCCTCGGAGAGGCCTGAACTGGGGGGGAGGAGGAAGGGAGAAGGGATTTGGGTGCCCGGGGGTGCCTGGGGGGGGGAGGTCCCGGTGCTGAGAAGTGACCGGGAAGGGGGTCCCAGTGCTGGGGAGAGGGGATCGGGATCGAGGCAGGGAGGTTGTCCTGGTGCTTGGAGCGGGGGGGAGGACACCGGGGGGGAGCGGAGGGGGGGGTCCCGGTGCTCGGGGGGGATGTGGCTGGCGGGGGGTGTCCCGGTGCTCGGGGGGGGTGTCGCCGGAGGGGGGGAGGGAGGGGGGTCCCGGTGCTCCGGGGGGGCGGGGGCGGTCGCCGCGGGGGAGGGGGGTCCCGGTGCTCGGGGGGGGTCCCGTGTCGCGGACTCACTCCATGGCGGCGGCGCGGGGCGCAGGGGGGCGGCGGGGGGGGGGGTCTAGAGGGCCATGGCGGGGCCGGTGCCGGCGGCGGCGGTGTCGGCGCGGGGGGGCCCGGGGCCGGTCCCTTATAGCGGCGGCCGCCCCGCCCCCGGCCCCGGCCCGATTGCAGCCCGGTTGCATCAGCTGCGGCGGCGGCTCCCGGCGCCACCGGCCGCGCACCGGGACCCCCCCCCGTCCCGTCCCGGGGGGGTGCCCAGGGCCCCGGCACCGCCTGCCCCTCCCCCGCACGGGGAGGCACCTCCGGGGACCGGGTCCCCCCGTCCCGTCCCGCGCCGGGTGTCCCCCCTGCGCGGACACCGGGTCCTCTGCAGCACCCCCGGGCACCGGGATGGGCAGCCCGGGCACCGCACCCCCAAATCCCGCAACTCCCGGGGCACCGGGATCCCGCAGGCTTTGAGGACTGGGCATTGCACCCGGAGCACCGGGACCCCGGGGCACCGGGACCCTTCAGTCCCCAGGGCACCGGGACCCTGCAGGGAGCGAGGAGCGGGCAGTGCACCCGGAGCACCAGGATCCCCGGGGCACTGGGACCCTGCAGCCCCCCAGGGCACCGGGATCCTGCAGGCGTTGAAGACTGGGCAGAGTACCCGGAACACCGGGACTCCCGGGGAACCGGGACCCTGCAGCCCCCAGGATAGGACACCGGGATCCTGCAGCCATTGAGGACTGGGAAGTGTACATGGAGCACCGGGGCTCCTATGGGCACCAGGACCCTGCAGCCCCCCAGGGCACCGGGATCCTGCAGGCGTTGAAGACTGGGCAGAGTACCCGGAACACCGGGACTCTTGGGGAACCGGGACCCTGCAGCCCCCCCCGGGCACTGCACCCCCAAATCCCGCAACCCCTGGGGCACCGAGATCCTGCAGGCGTTGAGGACTGGGCAGTGCATCCAGAGCACCAGGACCCCTGCAGGCACCAGGACCCTGCAGCCCCCAGGACACTGGGATCCTGCAGGTGTCGAGGACTGGGCAGAGCACCCTGAGTTCCAGGGCACCGGGACCCTGCAACCCCCCAGACCCTGGCCTGTGCGCCCTGGTCAATGGGACCCCTCAGGCACTGGGACCCCCTGGGTACTTGGACACCTGCACCCACGGGCGCCGGGGCCCTGCAAGCCCTGGGACAACTGGACCATGCGCTCTGGGCACAGGACCCCGCTGGGCTGTGCATCGAGGCACTGGGACTACCGGCCCCAGGACCGCGGCACGGGCGGTCACTGGAGGGCCGGACGCCTGGGCCCCCCCCAGGCTGGTGCAAGGGGTGCGCATGGGGAGGCAACGCGGCGCAGCCCTCCCCCCTTCCCTGCGGTGTCTTTGGGGACACGCGGGGAGGGCCTCGCTGCTACCCATCGCCGTGGTAACGGCCACCCGTTTCCTTGGTGGCCTCCCTGGGGGACACCCAGCCGCAGGTTGCCTGGGTCCCGTCCCCGCTCCAGCACTGCAGCAGGGAATTGCGGGGCGGGGGTGAGGGTTGGACCCCGGATGCCTGGGCCCCTTCGCTGGCAGGCGTCTCCGTGTGTTTGCATGCGCAGTGTGACACCCGTGTGACCCCCTTGCTCCCCACACATGGGGGTCCTCAGGCACCTGCCTCGTTAACGGGGGTCCCCTCTGCCCCATGGACCTCTCCAACGCCCCTGACCTATTCGTAGGAGTCCCCCATGTCCTATAACCTCCCTGGCACCCCCTAGCCCATACATGGGGGTCCCTACTGTCTCACAGCACCACAGCCCCATACGTGGTGTCCCCTATAGCCTGTGGGCCCCACCATATACATGTGGGTCCTCCCTTCCCTGCCTCAAACCCAGCCCTCTCCTTTGGCCCATGGCCCCTTCTACCCAAATACCCCCTTCCCAAATAATGGGGGGCGCCCCGGCTCCATGGCACCCCCTGCCCCACACACGGCAGCCCCCCTGGATGGCATTGGCCCCAATGCATCTTCCCGGGCCCCCATACAGGCTAATGAAGCGATGGGTCTTCATAGGGCACAGGGAGCCACAGCTGCCCAAGGGACATCGCAGCGGGACCGGGTCGGGACGGCATCCGGAGACGGAGGGACCCGCTGTGCGCTGGGAGGCAGGAGCTGCATGGCCCGGTGTGGAAAAAGGCACCCGCTTCCCACAGTCCCCACCGTGAAGCTCCTTGTGAAGCAACCACCGCACGTGCCTTTCCCGGTACCATCACCCGGACCTTTAGGGGCTCCCTCATACTCAAATGCAGCGGTGCCTGTTCTGTCTGCGCCGACCATGATAGGGTTAATGCTGATTTTGGTGTCAACAAGCCTTGAGAATGCAGGAAATGGGACGGCTGAAGCCTCCTTTCGCTTTTGGTCTCTTTCTCCTTCCCATCCCTATTCGTTCTCCAGCAGCCTCTCCCTCTCCAGCCTCTCTGTGTCGTTCCCCCACGGTAGAAGGAACTACTCAGCTCCTGCAGGATGTGGCCGTGGGGCGCTGCGTGGTCATCGAGATCACCAACAACCTGCAGCATGTCACCCTCTGAAACCCCAGGTAAGAGCCCCAAGTCCTCCCCATGCACTCGTGCTTCCCGCTCTCCCTCCAAGCCCCCCAGTCATCCCTCCTCTTCTACTCCCTTTCTCCTCCAACACCTGGAAAAGCCAAGCTGTCCAAGTTGTTTCCATCGAGCTCCTGGGCTTTCAATTGTGGTCCCCACCAGCTCTTCTCCGTAGAAAGGAGAGGTCTCTCCTCCCTGCATGTCTTTGGCACCTTCCCTTCCATCCTTGGTGCCTGCAGCAATGTAGCCTGTACCTGCTCGTGGGGAGGAAAACCCATTGGTCCTCATGGGGGTTGCGTGTCCTGTTCTTGCATCCCCCATCCATGACCATGCTGCCCCCCAACCCTCTGAATCCAGCCTTCGTGTTTGAGGCCACCAGGGTGTCCCATCACGGTCCCCCCAGCCCCACTCTTCTCTTTCTCTCCCCTATAGGAGCTACTGCTTCAGTGGCCACAGCCACCACCCACCACCAGTGCAGATCTCCCCTGGCACTGTAGGGAGATGCACCTTTGTGAAGCGGTCGTACAGTCTGCGTGGGGGTGCTGGTCTATGAGGGAGACACCTTCTTCTTGGCCATCATGTTCTCCAACCCCTTTGACTACAACCTCTTCTACATTGAGTTTGGCCTCAAGCTGTTGCCAAAGGAGCGGCAGATCCAGAGCACGGAAGACCTCTTCGGGGAGATGATGGAGAGCGTGCCAACACTGCAGCTGCCTACCTTCCAGAAGACGAAGCTCTCATACTCCCAGTGCCCGCTGCAGGTGACCATGGATCACGTCCTTGTCACTGCCACCATGTCCAATGCGGCCAAGTCTGTCCTCACCATCCTCCTTGAAGAGAAGTCATCAAATGAGCTGTGATGGAAGGGGGTAGTACCTGTCCCCTGCATTGCCACAGCTCCAGTCCTGCACAGTCCCTGTCCCCTGCAGTCCCACAGCTCCAGTGCTGCACAGGTTAGACCAGCTGCCAGGACCTCGTGTGGCACAGGAAGGACCATAACCTTGAGGAGAGAGATGCTTTTTCCTATCCTTATCCCAAGCAAAATTTGATGTGGCTCCATCTGGGACCATGCCTAAGCAGCGTGTCACCCGCTGTGCCCTGTGAGCCTTGTATCTCCAGCCACCTTGCACATGTGTTGGCAACGCCTGAGCTGCACAGAACAAGATGAAACACAGCTTGTCTCTTATCACGTTGGCCATTTATGTTCCCTTTTCTCCCATCTTACATGCTGCTTAGAATAAAGATCGTCATCACCAACCGTCTGTGCTTGCCTTGCTTGATGTCATCCCCTGGTTTGTGCGAGCCCCCGTGTCTTCCATGGTGGTGGACCCAGCTCCGTATCCATTCTCCTTAATAAGATGAATGTTTTCATAGGATCTATGCAGATAGCAGCCAGGAGATGGTGCTATCTACTTGCTGGAGGTCATTTTTGACCCGGTCCGATGTGTTCACCGCTCCTGCACACTTGCTGTCCTCTTAGAGGCAAGGCACATCTTGCAGTTCTCCTCATGTCACTTCCCGTGCGTGGACATCCCGCGGAGTGGCCAGCAGAGCTGGGACAGCCAATGTGCCCTGGCAGGAGCTGTGCTGCTGTGCCTGACCTGGCAGCATTCCCTGGCTTTTTAGGAGCTCCTGCATCTCCAAATGCAGTGGCGTCTGTTTGCAATGCAACTTCCTTGGCAAGGTTAACGGTGTGTGTGGGTGTCACCAAGCCTGGAGCATGGAGGAAACGGTGTAGCTGAAGCCTGGAAGGGTCCTGGAGCCATTGTGTGCTGCGGGATGTGGGAGGAGGCATTTGGGCCAACGCCAAGACATGAGGAGGGCTCACAAAGGCTCATTGCGCCTCCCCCCAAGCCACTGTCCTGGGCCAGTTCCCTCCTACCCCTCCGACCTCCTCCCCTGCCTCCTTTCACTTTCAATCTCTCTCCCCTTTGGGTCTCTCCTCGTCTCTCTCGTCCTTCTTTGTTTTCCAGCTGCTTCCAAGCTACCAGCAGCTCCACCGCGATCCCTTATGGCAGAAGGCATTAAGGAACTCCTGCAGGAGGTATCCGTGGGGCGCTGTGTGGTCATTGAGATCACCAACCACCTGCAGCATGTCACCCTCCAAAACCCCAGGTAAGGTGTCCCGACCCTTCCCCAGCCACTCTTGCTTCCCGTAGTGCCTCCAACCACTTCTTCCACCCCTGCTTCTTCCATTGCCTCTCTCCTCTTTCCACACCTGGAAAAGCCAAGCTGTCCACATTGCTTCCAACCCACTCTAGAGCTATTACCTGCAGTCCCCTCGCCAGGTCTTCAGTAGTCCCTCGCTGTGGTAGTTCACTGTCTTTTTCATGCAGCACTCTGTGCTTTGGAAATGCCCCGACCATGAATAAATACCTACCCCATGCCCCAAATCCCTGTGCCTCCAACCAGGTTAATCCGCACTCAGGTAAACAGTGAGTGGTGAAGGGGGCAGCTGGGGCTGTGACCATGTGGCCGGTGCATGGAGGGGAATGTCCCGTGTAGTCCTGGGTGTGCACAACCTCTGGCGGCTCCTGCATGGGCCTGGGGGCAGCTCCTGTCCCTGGGCCATGTCCAACAGACCTGGGTCCTGCAGTGCCCCAGTGCTCTCCACCCCTGAGGGGCAGGCAGAGATGTTCCCACAGCAGTGGTCAGCAGGCAAAAGAGTTCAAGGGGTGGGAGCAAAGGCAGAAAGTGTTGGAAAATCTGCACAAGATCTGATGCCTCTCCTTTCCCCATATGTCTTAGGCACGACCCTCTCCTGTCCTATCTGTCCCCACCTTGGTGCCTGCAGCGATGTAGCCTACGCCTGCCCATGGGGAGGAAAACCCATTGGTCCTGATGAGCGTTGCATGTCCTGTTCTTGCATCCCCCATCCATGACCATGCTGCCCCTCAACCCTCTGAATCCGGCCTTTGTGTTTGAGGTCACCAGGGTGTCCCATCATGGTCCCCCCAGTCCCACCCTTCTCTTTTCCTCCCCTATAGGAGCTACTGCTTCAGTGGCCACAGCCACCACCCACCACCAGTGAAGATTTCCCCTGGCACTGTAGGGAGATGCGCCTTTGTGAAGCGGTCGTACAGTCTGCGTGGCAGCGTGGGGGTGCTGGTCTACGAGGGAGACACCTTCTCCTTGGCCATCATGTTCTCCAACCCCTTTGACTACACCCTCTACCACATTGAGTTTGGCCTCAAGTTGTTGCCAAAGGAGTGGCCCATCCAGAGCACGGAAGACCTCTTCAGGGAGATGATGGAAAGCTCCCCACCACAGGAGCTGCTGAGCTTCCAGAAGACCAAGCTCTCGTATTCCCAGTCCCCAATGCAGGTGACCATGGATAACATCCTTGTCACTGCCACCATGTCCAATGCGGCCAAGTCTGTCCTCACCATCCTCCTGGAAGAGAAGTCACCCAAGGAGCTGTGATGGAAGAGGGTAGCTCCTGTCCCCTGCATTGTCATAGCCTGAATCCTGCACAGCCCCTATCTCCTTCATTCCCACAGCCCCAGTCCCACCTCTTGTGTTGTCAAAACCTAGCTTGATGGTGTTGGCATGTTTTCCTCCCCTTATGCAACGTGATCCAGGATGTGGCACCATCTGGGGCCATATCCAAGCAAGAGAGTCTCCTTCCCAGTGAGCCTTGTATCTGCAGCCACTTACTTGTTGGTGTATGGGCAATACCTGTACTTCAGAAAATGAGAACGTGGGGTGTCTGTTATCCTGCTGGGCATTTAGGTTCCCTTTTTTTTTTTTTTTCATCTTGCTTGCTGCTTAGAATAAAGATCACGTGCATCAGCCATCTGTGTTTGCCTTGCCTGGTATCACTCCTGGGTTGTGTGAGCCCCCCTTGTCTTCAATGGTGGTGGTCCCAGCTCCCTACCCATTCTCCCTAATAAGGTAGATGTTTCCGTGTGATCTCTGCAGATATCTGCAGGCAGGAGATGGTGCTACGTATATGCTGCGGGGCATGTTTGACCCGATTCCATGTGTTCACTGCTCCTGCACCCTTGCTGTTCTCAGAGGCAAGGCGCAGCTTGTAGTTCTCCTCAGGTCCCTTCCTGTGTTGTGGACAAGACACCAAACTGGGTGGAGTGACCCACATTCCCGAGGGCTGTACTGCTATTCAGAGGGATCTAGACAGGATGGAGAGTTGGGCAGAGAGGAACCTCATGAGGTTCAACAAGGACAATGCAGGGTCCTGCACATGGGGAGGTATAACCCCAGACACCAGGACAGATTAGGGGTTGACCTGCTGGAAAGCAGCTCTGTGGAGAGGGATTTGGGAGTCCTGGTTGACAACAAGTTAACCATGAGAGAGCAATGTGCCCTCGTGGCCAAGAGGGCCTATGGGATCCAATGGGCTCCTGGCTGCATCAGGAGGAGCGTTGCCAGCAGGTCCAGGGAGGGGATCCTGCCCCTCTGTTCAGCCCTGGGGAGGCATCTGGAGCATTGGGGGCAGTTCTGGGCTCCCCAGGACAAGAGGGACATGGAGCTGCTAGAGAGGGGCCAGCGCAGGGCCACGAACATGGTGAAGGGACTGGAGCATCTATGGGATGAGGAAGGAGTGAGCGAGCAGGGCCTGTTCAGCCTGGAGAAGAGAAGGCTGAGAGAGGATCTAATCAACATGTACAAGTACCTGAGGGGAGAACATAGCAAGGATGGGGCCAAACTCTTCTCCGTAGTGACCAGTGACAGGACCATGGGTAATGAGTGCAAATTGAAAGACGGGAAGTTCCATCTCCATGTGAGGAAGAACTTCTTTGCTGTGAGGGTGCCAGAGCCCTGGCACAGGCTGCTGAGAGAGGCTGTGGAGTCTCCTTCTCTGGAGATCTTTCAAACCCACCTGGATGCCACCCTGTGCCCCGTGCCCTGAGTGTCCCTGCTGGATCAGGGAGGTTGGAGTAGATGATCCCTGGAGGTCCCTTCCAATCTCAATCATTCTGGGATTCTGTGTGATATCCCATGGAGTGGCAAGCAGAGCTGGGACAGCCAATGTGTCCTGGGCCACAGGCGCTGCATGGGGCAGCCTGCAGGAGCCGTGCTGCTGTGGAGACAGGCACATCCTCCCCGCAGTCCTCGGGGTCAAGGTTGTTGTGAGCAGTGATGCCATGTGCTTGACTTGGCCACGTTCCCTGGCTTTGTAGGAGCTCCTGCATTTTCAACGGAGGTGATGCCTGTTCCTTCTGCACTCTCTGTGATAGAGTACATGATGCTTGTTGTGTCCCGGAGCCCTCACAAGTCAGGAAATGGTGCCACTGAAGTCTGTAGTGGCCCTGGAGGCCCTCGTCGCTGAAAGATGAGGGAGTTGGCCTTTAGTTCCACCCCAAGGTGTATGGCAGGCTTAGAAAGCCTCGTCGCACCGCCCCCATCCCTGCCCTATGCCAAAGTCCAGGGCCAACTCCTGCTCTTCCTACTCCACCCCCTTTCTGTTTCGGTCTCTCTTTCCTTGTCCTTGTTGTCCTTGACGAGCAACCTCTCTGTCACAAAACCCCTCTGCAGTGACCCCCCCCATGGCTGAAAAATGTGAGCAGCAGCTGCAGGGTTGTCCTGGCACCAATTCTTCTGGAGGAGCTTCTCCACCAGCACCTCCTCCGCATGGACCCCCAAAGGCAGAAGGCCAGGAGCACATGATGTGGCCTCCTTCTGTCCCAGTTTGTCCTCCATCAGGCTCTCCATCACCAAACCCTCCGTGTTGTCCCCCCATGGCAGAAGGAACTATTCAGCTCCTGCAGGAGGTGTCCGCAGGGCGCGGCGTGGTCATCGAGATCACCAACAAACTGAAGCATGCCACCCTCCGAAACCCCAGGTAAGGTGCCCCGAGTCCTCCCCATGCACTCATGCTTCCCACTCTCCCTCCAAACCTCCCAGCCATCCCTCCTCTTCTACTGCCTCTCTCCTCCAACACCTGGAAATGCCAAGCTGTCCACGTTGTTTCCATCAAGCTCGTGGGCTTTCACTTGTGGTCCCCACCGGGTCTTCTCTGTAGAAAGCAGAAGCCTCCCCTCCTCCCCGTATGTCTTTGGCACCTCCCTTCCCTTCCCTTCCCTTCCCTTCCCTTCCCTTCCCTTCCCTTCCCTTCCCTTCCCTTCCCTTCCCTTCCCTTCCCTTCCCTTCCTTTCCCTTCCATCCCCACCTTGGTGCCTGCAGTGATGCTGCCTGTTCCTGCTCGTGGGGAGGAAAATCCATTGGTCCTCATGGGGTTGTGTGTCCTGTTCTTGCATCCGCCATCCATAACCATGCTGGCCTCTAATCCTCTGAATCCGGCCTTTGTGTTTGAGGCCACCAGGGTGTCCCATCATGGTCCCCCAGCCTCACTTTTCTCTTTCTCTCCCCTATAGGAGCTACTGTTACAGTGGCCACAGCCACCACCCACCACCAGTGCAGATCTCCCCTGGCGCTGTAGGGAGATGCACCTTTGTGAAGGGCTCGTACAGTCTGCGTGGCAGCGTGGGGGTGCTGGTCTACGAGGGAGACACCTTCTCCTTGGCCATCATGTTCTCCAACCCCTTTGACTACAACCTCTTCTACATTGAGTTTGGCCTCAAGCTGTTGCCAAAGGACCAGAAGATCCAGAGCATGGAAGATCTCTTCAGGGAGATGTTGGAGGGTGCCCCACTAAAGGAGCTGCAGAGCTTCCAGAAGACCAAGCTCTCGTATTCCCAGTCCCCAGTGCAGGTGACCATGGATCACGTCCTTGTCACTGCCACCATGTCCAATGCGGCCAAGTCCGTCCTCACCATCCTCCTGGAAGAGAAGTCACCTAAAGAGCTGTGATGGAAGGGGGTAGCACCTGCTCCCTGCATTGCCACAGCCCCAGTCCTACATAGTCCCTGTCCCCTGCAGTCCCATAGTCCCAATCCTTCTCACCCTTCTCTGCACCCAGCGCTTCAGGCACAAACAGCCTGCACTTTGGCAGGGCTGTAGCAGGACAAGGTCTCCTTGTCACAGCCAGTCTCTCTACCAAGGCCCAAGGAGGTTCCCCCATGTTCCATGACAGGGCTGGTGTAGGGGCAGCTGCCAGCGCCTCTTTATTGTCAAAACCCATCTTGATGGCATTGGCACGTTTCCCTCCCCTTACCCAATGTGATCCAGGATGTGGCACCATCTGGGGCCATATCCAGGGGGTGAGTCTACTGCCCAGTGAGCCTTGTATCTGCCTATTTGTTGGTGTATGAGCAATAGCTGTGCTGCAGAGAATGAGACAAAAACGTGGGGTGTCTGTTATCCTGTTGGGCATTTAAGTTCCTTTTTTTTTATATCTTGCTTGCTATTAGAATAAAGATCATCTGCATCAACCATCTGTCCTTGCCTGGTATCACTCCTGGGTTGTGTGAGACCCCTGTCTGTTCCTTCGTGGTGGTCCCTGCTCCCTACTGATTCTTCCTAAGAAGGCAAATGTTTCCATATGGTCCGTGCAGATGTCTGCAGCCAGGAGATGGTACTATCTACATGCCTGAGGACCTTCTTGACCTGATTCGATGTGTTCACCCTCCTGCACCCTTGCTGTCCTCATAGAGGCAGGGCATATCTTGCAGTTCTCCTCATGCACTTCCCGTGCATGGACATCCCGCGGAGCGGCCAGCAGAGCTGGGACAGCCAATGTGCCCTGGGCGACAGGCGCTGCAGGAGCTGTGCTGCTGTGGAGACAGACACCTCCTCCCCACAGTCCTCCGTGCCAAGTTTGTTTGAGCAATGACTGGCATGTGCCTGACTTGGCCGCATCCCCTGGCTTTGTAGGAGCTCCTGCATTTTCAACAGAGGCGATGTCTGTTCCCTCTGCACTCTCCGTGATAGAGTTAACAATGCTTGTTGTGTCCCGGAGCCTTCCCGAGTCAGGAAATGGTGCTGCTGAAGTCCGTGGTGGCCCTGGAGACCGTGTTTGCTGCAGGATGTGGGAGGAGGCATTTAGTTCCACCCCAAGTCCTAGGGTAGGCCTAGACAGCCTCATCGCACCGCCCCCGTCCCTACCCCGTACCCTGGTCCCGGGCCAGCTCTTGCTCCTCCTCCCCTGCCTCCTTTCTCTTTCGGTCTCTCTTTCCCACCATCCGTGTTCTTTGCCGAGCAGCCTCTCTGCCACAAATCCCTCTGCAGTGACTCCCCCCATGGCTGATGCCCATGAGCACCAGTTGCAGGATTGTCGTGGCACCAATTCTTCTGGAGGAGCTTCTCCACCAGCACCTCCTCTGCAGGGACCCCTGAAGGCAGAAGGCCGGGAGCTCCTGATATGGGATCCTTCTGGCCCACTTTGTCCTCCATCAGGCTCTGCATCACCAAACCCCCTGCGTTATCCCCCCGTGGTGGAAGGATCGACTCATCTCCTGCAGGAGGTGTCCGTGGGGCGCTGCGTGGTCATTGAGATCACCAACAACCTGCAGCACGTCACCCTCCAAAACCCCAGGTAAGGTGTCCAGAGCCCTCCGCATGCACTCTTGCTTCCTGCTCTCCCTCCAAGCCCCCAGTCATTGCTCCTCCTCACCTGGAAAAGCCAAGCTGTCCACATTGCTTCCAACCTGCTCTAGGCCTGTTATCTGCAATCCTCTCACCAGGTCTTTCCTGTGATAGTTTGGTGATTCCTTTGCTGTGATAGTTCACTGTCTTTTCACGCAGCACTGTGTGCTTTGGAAATGTCCCACCACAGAGAAATACCTCCCCCGTGCCCTAAACCCCCGTGCCTCCAACCAGGTCGTTCTGCGCTCTGGGAAAGAGTGAGTGGTGAAGGGGAAACTGGGGTGGGTGCACGGAGGGGAATGTCCTGTGTAGTCCTGGGTGTGCACGGCCCCCGGCGGCTCCTGCATGGGCCTGGAGGCATCTCCTGTCCCTGGGCCATGTCCAATAGACCTGGGTCCTGCAGTGCCCCAGCGCTCTCCACCACTGAGGGGCATGCAGAGATGTTCCCACAGCAGTGGTTGGCAAGCAGAAGAGTTCAAGGGATGGGAGCAAATGGAGAAAGTGTTGGAAAAACTGCACAAGATCTGATGCCTCTCCTTTCCTCGCATGTCTTTGGCACAACCCCCTCCCATTCTTTCTGCCTCCACCTTGGTGCCTGCAGTGATGCAGCCTGTGCCTGCCCATGGGGAGGAAAACCCATTGGTCCTCATGGAGGTCATGTGTCCTGCTCTTGCAATCCCCATCCATGACCATACAGCTCCCCAACCCTGTGTATCGGGCCTCTGTGTTTGAGGTCACCAGGGTGTCCCATCATGGTCCCCCCAGTCCCACTCTTCTCTTTCCCTCCCTTATAGGAGCTACTGCTTCAGTGGCCACAGCCACCACCCACCACCAGTGCAGATCTCCCCTGGCACTGTAGGGAGATGCGCCTTTGTGAAGCGGTCGTACAGTCTGCGTGGCAGCGTGGGGGTGCTGGTCTACGAGGGAGACACCTTCTCCTTGGCCATCATGTTCTCCAACCCCTTTGACTACACCCTCTACCACATTGAGTTTGGCCTCAAGCTGTTGCCAAAGGAGTGGCCCATCCAGAGCATGGCAGACCTCTTCAGGGAGATGATGGAAAGCTCCCCACCACAGGAGCTGCAGAGCTTCCAGAAGACCAAGCTCTCGTATTCCCAATCCCCAGTGCAGGTGACCATGGATCACGTCCTTGTCACTGCCACCATGTCCAATGCAGCCAAGTCTGTCCTCACCATCCTCCTGGAAGAGAAGTCACCCAAGGAGCTGTGATGGAAGAGGGTAGCTCCTGTCCCCTGCATTGTCATAGCCTGAATCCTGCGCAGCCCCTATCTCCTTCATTCCCACAGCCCCAGTCCCACCTCTTGTGTTGTCAAAACCTAGCTTGATGGCGTTGGCACATTTCCCTCCCCTTATCCAATGTGATCCAGGATGTGGCACCATCTGGGGCCATATCCAGGCAGAGAGTCTCCTTCCCAGTGAGCCTTGTATCTGCAGCCACCTACTTGTTGGTGTATGGGCAATACCTGTACTTCAGAAAATGAGAACGTGGGGTGTCTGTGATCCTGTTGGGCATTTAGGTTCCCTTATTTTATATCTTGCTTGCTACTTAGAATAAAGATCATCTGCATCAACCATCTGTGCTTGCCTTGCCTGGTATCACTCCTGGGTTGTGTGAGCCCCCTGTGTGTTCACTGGTGGTGGTCTCTCCTCCCTACCGGTTCTCCCTAATAAGATAGATGTTTCCATATGGTCCGTGCAGATGTCTGCAGCCAGGAGATGGTGCTATCTACCTGAGGTCATTTTTAACCTGATCCCATGTGTTCACTGCTCCTCCACCCTTGCTGTCCTCAGTGGTGAGCAGAATATGCAAGTTTGTGTATTCACAGATAAGTGGATTCCCCCACAGTCTGGCTGATGAGCAGGACAAAGCAGGGGGAGATGGAGAGGAGCCATGAGTGAGTGGGACCAAAAAGCAGATGCCAAAAAGGAAATTGCTCCCCCTTCTTTTGCAGGGGCAATGGGGGAGTCAGGCGACCTGAGGTGAGAACAGATGGAAGGAGGCAGGAGTTTGGTTAAGGTGGGCTGGGAAGGCTGTAACTTATGAGTACCTTGGCCAATGGGGAAAAGAAGGGGGCATACCTCAGTCACGAAATTAGGATAATTAATGGGCTGCGTCCTACAGCAATTGGATAGACTCCACAGGGATATGTCCAGTGGACCCTTGCTTTATTTGAATAACATTTTAGGACTCCTCCGTCTCGTTTTTTGGACATTCTGTTCTTGGCAGTGAGATTTTCCGCACGGAGGCAAGGCACATCTTGCAGTTCTCCTCATGCACTTCCCGTGCGTGGACATCCCGCGGAGTGGCCAGCGGACCTGGGACAGCCAATGTGCCCCGGGCTGCAGGTGCTGCAGGAGCTGTGCTGCTGTGGAGACAGACACCTCCTCCCCACAGTCCTCCGTGCCAAGTTTGTTTGAGCAATGACTGGCATGTGCCTGACTTGGCTGCATGCCCCGGCTTTGTAGGAGCTCCTGCATTTTCAACGGAGGCGATGCCTGTTGCCTCTGCACTCTCCGTGATAGAGTTAATGATGCTTGTTGTGTCCCGGAGCCTTCCCATTTTAGAAAATGGTGCTGCTGAAGTCCGTAGTGGCACTGGAGACCGTGTTTGCTGCAGGATGTGGGAGGAGGCATTTAGTTCCACCCCAAGTCCTAGGGTAGGCTTAGACAGCCTCATCGCACCGCCCCCGTCCCTGCCCCGTACCCTGGTCCCGGGCCAGCTCCTGCTCCTCCTCCCCTGCCTCCTTTCTCTTTCGGTCTCTCTTTCCTACCGTCCTTGTCGTTCTTGTAACAAACCCCTCTGCAGTTACCCCCCCATCCCCCTCAAGCTGAAGCCAGTGAGCACCAGTTGCAGGATTGTCCTGGCACCAATTCTTCTGCAGGAGCTTCTCCACCAGCAGCTCCTCTACAGGGACTCCCAAAGGCGGGAATCTGGGAGCATCCGTGTGGCATCCATCTGTCCCAGTTTTTCCTCCATCACCAAACCCTCTGTGTTGTCCCCCCATGGCAGAAGGATCGACTCAGCTCCTGCACGAGGTATCCGTGGGGCGCTGTGTGGTCATCGAGATTACCAACGGCCTGCAGCAGGGCACCCTCCAAAACCCCAGGTAAGGCGTCCAGAGCCCTCCGCATGCACTCTTGCTTCCTCTAGTGCCTCCAACTCCTCCGTCCATCCCCCTTCTTCCACTGCCTCTCTCCTCCCTACAACATCTGGGAAAGCCAAGCTGCCCATATTGCTTCCAACCCGCTCCTCAGGTCCTCATCATCCCTTCCCTGTGACATTGCATCATCTCTTCAAGGCAGCACTCTGGGCTTAGGAAATGTCCCTGCCATGAATAAATACCTCACCCATGCCCTAAGTCCCTGTGCCTCCAACCAGGTTATTCCACACTGGAAAATCGTGAGTGGTGAAGGGGAAGCTGGGGCTGTGGCCCCATGGAGTGGAATATCCTGTGTACTGCTGCATGTGCATAGCCTCTGGTGGCTCCTGCATGGGTCTGTGGGCATCTCCTGTCCCTGGTTCATGTCCAACAGACCTGGGTCCTGCAGTGCCCCAGCGCTCTCCACCACTGAGGGGCAGGCAGAGATGTTCCCACAGCAGTGGGCAGCAGGCCAGAAGAGTTCAAATGTTGGGGAAAATGTGTTGGAAAATCTGCACAAGATCTGATGCCTCTCCTTTCCCCACATGTCTTAGGCACGACCCTCTCCTATCCCTTCTGTCCCCACCTTGGTGCCTGCAGCAATGTAGCCTATGCCTGCCCATGGGGAGGAAAACCCATTGGTCCTCATGGGGATTGCGTGTCCTGTTCTTGCATCCCCCATCCATGACTACGCTGCCCGCCAATCTGGTCTTTGTGTTTGAGGCCACCAGGGGGTCCCATCATGGTCCCCCCAGCCCCACTCTTCTCTTTATTTCCTCTACAGGAGCTATTGCTTCAGTGGCCACAGCCACCATGCCCCACCGGTGCAGATCCCTCCCGGCACTGTAGGGAGATGCGCCTTTGTGAAGCGGTCGTACAGTCTGCGTGGCAGCGTGGGGGTGCTGGTCTACGAGGGAGACACCTTCTCTTTGGCCATCATGTTCTCCAACCCCTTTGACTACAACCTCTACTACATTGAGTTTGGCCTCAAGCTGTTGCCAAAGGACCAGAAGATCCAAAGCATGGAAGACCTCTTCAGGGATATGATGGAAAGGTCCCCAGTAAAGGAGTTTCCTGCCTTCCAGAAGACCAAGCTCTCGTATTCCCAATCCCCAGTGCAGGTGACCATGGATAACATCCTTGTCACTGCCACCATGTCCAATGCGGCCAAGTCTGTCCTCACCATCCTCCTGGAAGAGAAGTCACCCAAGGAGCTGTGATGAAAGGGGGTAGTACCTGTCCCCTGCATTGCCACAGCCCCAGTCCTTCACCCCCTTCTCTGTGCCCAGTGCTCCAAGCACAAACAGCCTGTATTTTGGCAGGGCTGTAGCAGGACAAGGTCTCCTTGTCACAGTCGGTCTTTTTAGGGAGGCCCAATGAGATTCCCCCATGCTCCAGGATGGGGGCTGGGGTAGGGTCAGCTCTCAGCACCTTTTGTGCTATCAAATCTTGCCTTGAAGGCATAGGTACATTTTCCACATCCTATCCAATGTCTTCCATGATGTGGCACCATCTGGTGCCATATGGACGATGTGTGACACGTGTTGTGTCCTGTGAGACTTTTATCTCCAGCGAGTTACTTGTTGATGTGTGGTCAATGCCTCCCCTGCAGAGAATGAGATGAAACATGGGGTGTCTTTTCATCCTGTTGATCATTTATATTTCCCTTTTATTTATTTTATTTTTTTTCCTCACAATGGTTCTTGCTTAGAATAAAGTTTGTCATCAGCAACAGCTTGCTTTGGCCTCTTTTAGTATTTTCACCTAAGTTTTGTTAGCCCTTTGTGTCCATATGATCCCTCCAGACGTCTGTAGCTAGGAGATGGTGCTATCTACATCCCTGAGGGAATATTTGACCTGATCCCATGTGTTCACTGTTCCTGCAGCCTTGTTGTCCTCACAGAGGCAAGGCATATCTTGTAGTTCTTCCCAAATCATTTCCAGTGTCTGGATATCACTAGGAGAGACAACACCTGTTGAGGTGTGAGCAGGTGGACAAATTGCTCAACATCTTGGCAGAACTGAAAGCAGAGATGTTGTGGTTTGATGGGGGCAGGCAAATGTGGTAAGAGATGAATCCCCTTGCATTCCAGCTGATCCTCAAATGTTAGAAGGACTGAGGTCACTTTGACACATCTCTTAATAGGGATACCAAATACTTTGATAACTATAGGCCCGACTCTGGCAGTACCGGATTCATAGTGTCAACTGTAGGTCCGATGGCCTTCAAAACAGCAAATTGAGTTCACAAATAGTATGATCAGCTATAGGCCCAACTCTGGCAGTATCAGGTTCACAAACTGCCTGTTGACTGTAGGTCTGATCACCTTCAAAACAAGTGGTTGAGTTCACAAATAGCATGATTTATTCAAATGCAACATTTAGAGAACTGGTTTCGGATGGCAATACAGGAAATTCTCTACTACAGTGTGGGATTTTAGCTAGTGTCTAGTGTACAAATGCTCAGTCATCGCTCACCCCAGAACATGGGAGAGGGCTCTCAACCACAAGGAGTCTCCTCAGGCAGTGTCCTGACCCAAGGGCAGGAAAGGGGTTCAGCCTGTTGACTGATCCAGAAGTTACAATGGAATCTTCCATCTCCCTTCTTCCTTCTTTCTTTCTTCCCCAGTTCCTCTTCCTTCTTTTTCAGTTCCCTCTTTCTTCTTTCCCTCTTCCTTCTTTCTTCTTCCTACCACATCCCTCCTTCATTCACCTTTTATATATTTTCTTTTACATTTAGGTGGAGCTTGAGTGACTCTAGTCATGCTTACTTTTGTTATTGCGGTAGCTATCTTTCACCTCAAACAAGGCTCTGTATTACCATAACTTCTGTTAGGCCCTAGTTTTTCTCTTATTTCCCCTTTCTCGAGCAATTCTGCTGTACTCCTTCAGCATCACGCCTGCTAAACCATGTTCCTAAGTGCCTCATCTACATTTTTTTTAAATACTGAGAGGGACAGTGATTTCACCACTTCCCTGGGCAGCCTGTCCCAATGCTTCACCACTCTTTCCATGTAGAAATTTTTCCTAAAATCCAACCTGAACCTCCCCTGGTGCTACTTGAGGCCATTTCCTCTTGTTCTGTCGGTAGTTATTCTGGAGAAGAGATTGACTATCTCCTCACTACAACCTCCTTTCAGGTAGTTGTAGAGAGTTGTGTCAAAACAGCTGCCCAGGACTGAGGGGACTTTCAGGGACATTTTTTGATCTGCTGATGCCCATGGTCTGCAAAGCTGAGAGACAGTGTACCACCCTGGCTTGTCTCAGAGAGGCTGGATGCTCTGTGCATCCAGGGGTTGGAAACCTGTTGTGACTTCCTGACACTGAGGCCAGGCAGCAGGTGATACCACTTCTTGTCCCAAGGGGACCTAATCATTGCTTTTTCCTCCCCAGGGTCCAGCTCTTCTCGCTCTGGTGATGTAGAGAAGTGCAGAACATGAGAACCCCAACAAGAGCTCGGTGATCTGACAAAGAGCCAAGGCAAAGGTTGGAAAAAGTTGTGTTTGGTTGTAAGAGGGAGACGCTGACGTCTTGTGGGCAGGACAACCTGTACCAGCTTGTTCTGCAGAACTGATGTCTGCTAAGTGTTTCCCTCGGTGTTTTTGTACTTTTTGGGTTATAAAAGCAGTAAGAACTTCTCCAAGCATATCAAAATGGGCCAGTTTAATGTAAATATCAAATATTAAAAGGATGTAGGATTTGAAGTCCTCTTTGCACACATTGTCCCCAGAGGCAGGGATGGAGGGGCAGGTCCTTGCACCGAGGTACTGCTCACGAGGCGATATCAGGGAGTGAGCTGCAGTTGTCCCTCTGTCCTTCCTGGGGCTTATCCTGGGGCAGTGTCATTCCCTTGGTTTCCCAGCTGATTTCATTTGGAGGCTCCTCTGCAGCCTCTGCCTTGTCTGTGTGGTGCTCACCTCCCTGGATCCAATGTGTCCTTTGGGGGTTCAGCTCTACCTCGTTGCCTGCAAAGCAGAGGAACAGTGTGTCACAGGATGAAAGGGTTCCCACTCATCGGGAAGCCTAGGTCCTACAGGATGGGGCATCTCTCCCCTAGGAAAGAGCTGTGTGGTTGCACACAGCTTTGGTGATCTGTCTCCTATGTTGTCCATGGCACGGAGCGTGAGGGCCTGAGCAACGCTGCAGGAAGAGGCAAAGCCCCTGACAGAACAGCTCCTGGGGATGGTGAGGCATCTTACCTGAGTGATGGAGGACTTTGTACCTCTTTCTCCTCCATTTTAGGAAGAGGACAGCTCCACTCATCATCACCAGAGTCAGCGATACCACCAGCCCCAGCAGCAGAAGCACTGGCAGAGGGATAGTGGAGCTGGACATGGCTGTACCTGGCAGAGAACGTGAAGCAATGTGCTTAGCACCCTTCAGGTACCAGTGCTGCAGCCAAACACCTCAACCTGCAGCCTCTTCCTATCTCCCTGCCCATCAGAGGAAGGTCACCTTCATTCTCATCCTCCAAAGATTAGTCCTCACCCCAATGCCCTTGGCCTGGCTCCATCCATGTCTTTATGCTCCCATAGAGCATCCTCTCTATGGTCCTCTCTATGCATCCATGTCTCCATGGCTCTATCCAGAGGGCAAAAACCCAGCCTGCAGTGCTGCTGGGCTAGTACCTGGGGACAGCACTACCTGTGCACACCACGCCAGCATCCTCCCCGTGGTCACAGTTGTGTTCTCCCCACGCCTTGGTCCTGCACTCGGAGAGGGCAGCCTCCCTCCCAGTGCACTTGACATCATCCAGCCAGATGGGGTCAGCCCCTGGTCCAAACGCTGCGGACCCCGGGGCTGAGACAGCCGCCCCACAGCCCAGCTGCCGGCACACCACGTCGGCGTACGCCAGCTTCCAATCATCATCGCACACCGTTCCCCACCGCTGGGCGTGCAGCACCTCCACTCGACCTGAACAGCGGCTTGAACCGTTCACCAGGCGGATGGTGGGTGGCTCTGAAAGAGAAAAACAGCAAAACAAAAAAACGCAACAAAACAAAACCCAAGATAGCTAAGGAACTATTCCCTGCAGGGCTTTGAGGCAACAAAAGGGCTCAGAAAGGATGTCTGAGAGGCTGCATGGAAAGTCTCCAGGACAATTATGCTGCACTCAGCACTGCTCTGAGCAGTGGGAACAGTCTCAAAGCCTCGTATTGAATCCCAGGAAAGGGTTTCTGTGTTCGCTGTCACCTCTGGAGGCAGGACAGGCCACTCTTTCCCTAGACTTTTAAGCACTCTTCCAGGAAGGCCTTGACAAAACAAATCTCTCAACATTGCAAAACACTCATATCAAGAAGTGTTGTTTTGGCTCCAGCTATGTCCAGCAGAGACTCACCTGCAGCTCCCAAAGGACACAGGTCTTACAGTAAGTCCAGTTTCACCTGCCAGTCCCATGAAAATATCTTGCATTCCCCTCAAATGTCATTCATACTAAGGGAGCTCATTTCTGGAAGTGTCTCTCACTCTCTATGGGCTAGAGGGGATGCCAAATGCCTTAAATGTGTTGGTGGGAGAGGTGGGGGCCACGTCCTTGCATATCCTAAAGAGCAGCCTTCAATATAAAGTGAGGTTGGGCAGACACTGAGAATTTCAGGTTATTTCAGGGAATCAGAGACCATCATGGAAATTGCTCCCAGAAGGATCTTCTCCAGGGAAACCTGGCTCCTGCACACAGCCACAACAGAGAGCTGGGAGCCCCAGTCCCAGTAGCTGTGAGGTTTCTGGTCCCCCTTGATTGAATACTATCATAGAATCATAGAATCATAGAATGCTTAAGGTTGGAAGGGACCTCTAGAGGTCATCTAGTCCAACCCCCCTGCACACACAGGGTCACCTAGAGCACGTGGCACAGGACTGCGTCCAAGCGGGTTTGGAAGATCTCCAGAGAAGGAGACTCCACAACCTCTCTGGGCAGCCTCTTCCAGTGCTCTGTCACCCTCACTCTTAAGAAATTTTTCCTTAAGTTCATGTGGAACTTTTGGTGCTTCCATTTGTGGCCATTTCCTCTAGTTCTGTTGGTGGCCACCAGTGAAAAGAGGCCGGCACCATCCTCCTCACTGCCTCCCTTGAGGTCCTTATAGACACTGCTCAGGTCCCCTCTCAGCCTTCTCTTCTCCAGCTGAACAGGCCCAGCTCCCTCAGCCTCTCCTCATAGGGCAGATGTTTCAGGCCCCTCATCATCCTCATAGCCCTGCGCTGGACTCTCTCCAGCAGTTCCACATCCCTCTTGTGCTGTGGAGCCCAGCTTGGACCTTGGGGCATGCAGCAATCTGGCAGCTGTAACCGTTGTCTCAGAAGGGTCATTTCACTGTGCAAGCCCACCAGCTCACCCTGGCCCTGCTTGCTGAATGTGCATTACCTGAGCACACCACACTGGCATCTTCACTGTGGGTACATCCGTGGGTTCCCCATGGCTTGGCTGGGCACTTGGAAAGCGTATCTTCTGTCCCAGCACAGTCCACCCCGTCCATCCAGATGGGATCGTGGCCTTGCCCAAACTGTGCCTGTCCGGGGGCTGAAATGGCTGGGCCACAGCCCAGCTGCCGGCACACCACCTCAGCCTCCTCCATGCCCCAGCTGTGGTCACAGACGCTGCCCCATCGTCGCTCATGCAGCACCTCGACCCTCCCCATGCAGGGGCTAGAGCCATTCACCAGCCGGAGCTCGGTCGGGTCTGAAATGGGTCAGAGAGAGAAGCACTAGGAAGGACATCTGCATTTACCCAGGGTCTACGAGGCACTGCAGGAGAAGGGCTCTGCTTCCCCTTCCCGCATGCATAGGCCTTGCTGCCCAACTTCGGAGCTTCTATGGTCTTTGGGAACAGCCAGAAGGGATTTACCAAGGACAAATCATGCTTTCCCTTTGTGATTCCCTTTGGTGCTGTGTTAAGCAGCTGTGTGGGAAAGGGAAGACTAGTAGGTGTTGTGTACCTTGGCTTTACTGAGGCCTTGGGCAGTGTCACACCTACTATTATTAGAGCCAACCTGGAGTTATATAGACTGAAGAAGTGGATGGGAATTTGGTTGTATTGCTGGGCTGAAAAGACAGTTCAGTCAAACTGGTAGCCAGTTACCAGTGGCATCTTTCAAGGGCCTTATACTGAGGCCAAAGCTATTTAATGTCTTTGCTAATGACACAGGAGAGTGTACGCTCTTGGCAGGTTTGAAGATGATTCTACGTTTGCACCGGTGCTGTGCCAAGGGCCTTTTGCAGCCCCAGCCTTCTGCAGCTTCCCTTGGCACGGGGTCAAACGGGATTCATAGGGGAATGTGGACACCTCCATCACTACTATCCTGCCCTCTGCCATGCTGTCGCAAATAACCTGGCAATTAGTTCACATCAGAGAGGGTTACCTGAGCATTCAACACTGACATCTTCTCTGTGACGGCACTGCTGGACTCCCCATGGGGTGCCTGGACACTCCGAGAGCGTGGCTTCTGTCCCCGAGCAACTGATGTTCGTCAGCCAGATGGGACCTTGTCCTTGTCCAAAGGACTTGCTGGGAGCTGAGAGAGCCACCCCACAGCCCAGCTGCCGGCACAGCACTTGAGCATCCTGCATGTCCCAGCCCTCTGCGCACACACTGCCCCACGTGTGGTTGTGCAGCACCTCGACTCTCCCCACGCAGGGACTGGAGCCGTTCACAAGCTTGAGATCTAGGACAAAAGAGACAAGCAGCTGCTGAAATGTAACGGACAAGAAGACACTCCAATGCCCCTGCATCAGTGCCAGGAGGCCTCAAAAAATCATCCTGCATGGGTGGTCAGCGACCGGGTGTAGCTGCCACAGGACCAAATTCCATCATTCCTCTGAAGTGTCTGCACTTCATGGCCATGATCCATAATACACATCTGGAGCATTGTGTCCACATCTGGAGTATTGTGTCCAGTTCTGGGGTCCACAGTACAAGAGGGATGTGGAGCTGCTGGAGAGAGGCCAGTGCAGGGCTACGAGGATGATCAGGGGCCTGGAACATCTGCCCTATGAGGAGAGGCTGAGGGAGCTGGGCCTGTTCAGCCTGGAGAAGAGAAGGCTGAGAGGGGATCTAATCAGTGTATATAAGTACCTCAAGGGAGGCAGTGAGGAGGATGGTGCCGGCCTCTTTTCAGTGGTGGCCACCAACAGAACTAGAGGAAACAGCCACAAACTGAAGCACCAAAAGTTCCACAGGAACTTAAGGAAAAAATTCTTAAGAGTGAGGGTGACAGAGCACTGGAACAGGCTGCCCAGAGAGGTTGCGGAGTCTCCTTCTCTGGAGACTCCAAACCCGCTTGGACGCAGTCCTGTGCCACGTGCTCTAGGTGACCCTGCCTGTGCAGGGGGCTTGGACTAGATGACCTCTAGAGGTCCCTTCCAACCTTAAGCATTCTGTGAGTCTATGATTCTATGATTCTGTGATTCTGTGATTCTATGAATAACACATGGCCAGGTTAGGAGACTAGGAGACTATCTGTTGCCTTAGGAACCAGAGCCCTGTGTGACACCGCTCCTGAGATCTCAACGCCTGCTGTGGCAGGGCCATGGGGTGGGAGTGTACCACCTTGCAGCCTCATTCCTGCAGCTCCGTGCAGACCACGTCCATGGGAACTGCCCTGCAAGCTGGGCTGACCAAGGCCACCATTGGCCAGCTGCCTGATAGCCTCCCTCTGCACAGACCTGCTCGGGATTTGCGGTGGATCTGAAGGAGTTGCAGACAAGAGGAACAGAGTTGCAGACAAGAGGAATTTACAATAGGGACAAGGACCACCGCTGTTTATGGATGTGGCCACCTGCTCCTCCTGGCATCAGGCTTCCTGCAACGCGTTGGGTCTCTGCACCAAGCAAGCGCCCACACCAGGCTGCCTGAAAGGGAACATGCACCACCCAGCACGTAAAGCATGCCCAGATGTGACAAGAAGCAGTGTACCTGAGCAGACCACAGCAGCACCTTCCTTCTGGGCACAGGCATGGGGTCCCCAGGAACCCGTCGGGCACTCAGAAAGGGTATGTTCCATCCCTGAGCAGTTCACACCTTCCAGCCAGAGGAGCCCTCGCCAAAAGTGGGCTACTTTGGGGGCTGAGAGAGCCACCCCACAGCCCAGCTGCCGGCACAGCACTTGAGCATCCTGCATGTCCCAGCCCTCGGCGCACACGCTGCCCCACGTGTGGTTGTGCAGCACCTCGACTCTCCCCACGCAGGGACTGGAGCCGTTCACCAACCGGAGGGGAGGTGGCTCTGAAACAGGGGAAAAAAAAAAAAAGAGCAGAATGAGCAGTTGAGATGTTCCTGAACATCCGATCAGGACAGACCCTTGGAATATAATTACTGCTAAAGCCACAAGCCTTCCAGATGGACCAGGTCTTTATGGAGGGACCAGCCTTGCTATCAGCCTGCTCTTCTGAGAAGAAAAGGCAGTTGAGGAACCACATTTAACAACTTTAGATAGAAAACGCACCCCTACAATTGAAGTAATCTTGTGGATGTGCCTGTGGGTGATCTGCAAGAGCAAGTCAAAGGAAACCAGGAGACAGGGATGTTGGCTGTGTACAGGGCAATTTGTGCAGTGAACGCTATCCATGGACTAAGTTCATAAAGTGCACTCATTGCCCTGAAGGTGATAGAGGAAATGTGCTCATTAGGGAATAAAATGCACAAAGACATCTCCAAGATGGGTAGGAGAAATAGCCTCACCCAAAAGACTGGGGAAAGAGAAATAAAATGAGCATCTGAGAAGCTGTCTGAGCATTTTCCATCACCATAACAGTAAAAAGGACTCCTCTAGGGCAATATGCATTGCACTAATTTGAGTAGGATGAGACCAGACTGACTTTGCAGCCACCAGCTCCCTGCATGAGTACTGAGGGCTCTGTGGCTTCAGACAGCAAAATCCCAGAGACGGGACCCGGTGCATGAGGCTCAGTACCGGGCAGTCCCCAGAGCACGGATTGCCTCTGGCTATGAACCTGCATGGAGCCGCTGCCTGTGCCCCGGGAAGGTGTTTGGCCCCAGAGCCAGCCCTGCTATGGGGGTGGCCGAGGATGCGGCATGCAGGAGGCGCTGCACGGAGCTGGCACGGGGACATGGACGGGGCCAGGAGCAGCTGGCAGCACCCGGTGCTGACCTGCCACCTTCCCCGTCCCTGGGCAGCGCGGCGCAGAAAGGCAGGGAAATGGCACGGGTGACGGTTACCTGCACACACGACACTGGCTTCCTGCCCGCGGCTGCAGTTACGGGGTCCCCAGGGCTCGGCAGGGCATTCGGAGAGGGCGGCTTCCCTCCCCGTGCAGTGAACTCTGTCCAGCCAGAAGGGCCCGTGTCCGTGGCCAAAGTGAGCTGAGCGGGGGGCAGCGAGCGCAGCCCCGCAGCCCAGCTGCCAGCAAACCACGAGGGCATCCAGCAGGTCCCAGCCGGCATCACAGACGCTGCCCCAGCGCTGCTCGTGCAGCACCTCCAGCCTCCCCGAGCAGCGGCCGGAGCCGTTCACCAGCCGCAACTCCGTGGGATCTGCAATGGGAAAGGCCTGGAGCATACAGGGACACACGGATGCACATGTCCAGGCCTGGCACCTCCAGCAGGCCTGAGACCACAGATACCTCCGCAAGGGCTTCAGGCCATGAGGAGGAGCGGGCACAGCATTCCAAGGGGTTTAATGACTGACACTTCCCCACACATCCTGCAGGGAGCTCTCCCATAGCGGAGGCTACCGAATTTCCCCTTAACCATCAGCAGAGAGGCATGGGTACATCTATATCGGGCTTTTCAGGTCATCCTCAGAGGATACCTGATGCACTGGGTGAGATGAGCTACTACATCACTCTGGCCCCATTAGACCTGGGCATGGAGCAGAGCAGCCTGGAGGTAGCAGGTCTGCATCACTCTTCGTGTAACAGCAAGGTCCAGAGGGATGAAGGTGTCCAGCACGTGAGCTGTGGTGGGAACACCTTGCCTAGGGCTCCTGTCTCCCAGGCCACAGCTCTGGAGCAGCAGGGACAGCAGAGCATCAGCGCTGGGAAGTTGTCTAGCATGTGAGCCTCAACCTCAGCTATCAGAGGCCTGGAGCTGTTGCCCCAGAACTGGCCCTTCTTATGCTCCCAAACACACGCGTGGGGAAGAGAGGAAGACGACAGCCTCCCCGTGCAGAACAGAGGTAATGGCCACAAACTAAAGCACCAAAAGTTCCACAGGAACTTAAGGAAAAATTTTTTAACAGTGAGGGTGACAGAGCACTGGAACAGGCTGCCCAGAGAGGTTGTGGAGTCTCCTTCTCTGGAGATCTTCCAAACCCGCTTGGACGCAGTCCTGTGCCACGTGCTCTAGGTGACCCTGCGTGTGGAGGGGGGTTGGACTAGATGACCTCTAGAGGTCCCTTCCAACCTTAAGCACTCTATGATTCTATGAACAGCCCTGCACGCAATAACCTTTGCAAAAAGTGCAGCAGAGGCAAAGAGAGATCCCTGTAGAAATTGCAGACCCAGCCCAGCAGCATTGCCCCTTTTCCTGGCGCTGCAGTGACCCAGCTGCAGGATACCTGAGCACACCACAGCAGCATCTTTTGCATGGCCGCAAGCATGGACACCCCAGGGCTCGGCTGGGCATTTCAAGAGGGCCTCTTCCATCCCGGTGCAGTTCACCCCGTCCAGCCAGACGGGACCATGCCCTTGGCCAAAGAGAGCTGAACCAGAGGCAGAGAGCGCAGCCCCGCAGCCCAGCTCCCGGCACACCACCTCCGCGTCCAGCAGGTCCCAACCATGGCCGCAGATGCTGCCCCAGCGCTCCTCGTGCAGCACCTCTACCCGTCCCGAGCAGCGCCCGGAGCCGTTCACCAGCCGCACCTCGCTCGGCTCTGCAAGAAGCACAAACACAAAGGCTAAGTGACCCGGTGGCCACAGACGTCTCCTCTGTCCTTTTACCCCCATGTTGACCAATGCAGTCCCCCCACACACATGGCTGAAGAGGCATGGGACTCAATGCAAAGAGGTGCTCAGGACAGACCCATGCAAACAGCAGAGGAGCAGGCATTGCAGCAGGAGCTTGGGTGGGACCAGAAGCAGGACTGCTCCTAGCTCTGCTCCGTGTTCCAGTGGGGCCAGCTCCCTTGGGCCCCTGATGCTCAGCTCCACATGCTGCACAGGCAGCAAGATCATGTCTGTAGGGACTCCGCTAGGCATCACGATGGATTTGCAAACGATGACCAGCTCCCCACCAGACCCAGCCCTTTGAACACCACACTTCCACAGCATTCCTACCTGCGGGGTTCCCACCAGTACAAAGGGCCAGAGACCCTCCCTCGGTTGCCACCTGCCTTTCCCAGAGACCAGTATTATCATGGCAAATGGGGCAGGAAAGGAGGTACCTGCGCACACCACACCGGCATCGTTTTGGTGGCTGCAGTGATGCACTCCCCATGGTTTGGCCCTGCATGCGGCCAGGGAACCCTCTGATCCTTGGCATTGCACCTCGGTCAGCCAGATGGTGCCAGATCCTTGCCCAAACTGCGCCGAGCCATTGGCTGAGATGGCAACCCCGCATCCCAGCTGCCAGCAGGCCACCTCTGCATCCGGCAGGTCCCAGCCTTCGTCGCACACCGTGCCCCACTGCTCGTTGTGCAGCACCTCCACTCTCCCGGTGCAAGGACCCAGCCCGTTCACCAGGCGCAGTTGGGGTGGCTCTGCAATGAGGGAGCACAGACAGCACCGATTAGGGGAGATATGGGGGTAAGAGGCATGAACATCACTTATTATGTGGAACTGCAACGTGAGATGGGTTTGTAGAGTAGTGGGACCCCCCCCACGTCTCATTATCCCCATCCATTTCTGGCTGTGCTGGCCATGTTTCTAGTCAAGAGTCTTTCTGTCTGGCCTGGGCATGGGGCTATTCCCATTCACATGAACCAAGACGAGAGACACAAATAGACTGGAAAGAATGTGTCCTGTGCAGGGAAGTACTCCCAGAGCTATATGCAGCTCATTCCACTTATTCAGAGACCTGGGGACATGGCAGGACACAAAGCAGCCCCTAGAAAACAAGGACAGCCCTGGGTAGAAGAAAGCTCTTGATGGCACTTTCTGGTGACCCAGAAAACACTGGTCAGGGAAATGCTCTGCTTTAGCCTGAGATGGTATTTGTGGTTTGAAGAAGCAGAGATTTCAGTGGCTGGTAACTGAAGGGGAATGGTGCAGGATGCACCACACGGACAGAACCATATGGAGGATGCACTGTGAGAGAGGGCAAAGTATGGAGGACATACCATAGCACAGTCTGTACTGGATGCACTGGAAAAGAGCACAGCACATGGAGGATGCATGTTCAGATGCATGAAGGATGTGGCAGAGGATAGTGCATGCAGCATGTGCGTGCAGAAGACACATGCAAAAGGGATGCCCAGCAGGCTCTGTGATATCCGCAATGGAGCAGGTGAGCTGATTTCTCCCAGAGTCAGTATCAAGGCTGTTCCCTGCTGTCACAGAAATGCATTTGCTTCAGCCTTGCATTCCCCTTGCTTCGTTGTCTTGGTTGGGAAGGCCAGGGCATCACTGGGGTATCCAAGCAGATGGTTGGAGCAGAGATCCCCAGGGCAGTCTGCTGGCGTGCCATGGTCCCGCATCGTGGTTCCCAGGCCATCACACTCTTTCCTGCCTGACTGAGCCATCTGATCCCCTCTGGCCATGAATGACCATCGCCAGATCTGCCATTCGGTTGATATTGGCTTGACTCTTACCTATCTTTGGTCAAACCCATGCTGTTATTCCATGGTCAGTCAATATCTGACGTACGATTTTGTTTGTGTTGCAGGAGAATTTCATGAGCAAAAGCAGAGATTGGTGAAGCCAGGCTAAGCAGTCAGATATGGCTTTCTTTGAAAGAGGGGTTAGCATTCATTCACACAGCTGCCCATGTTGTGTCTCTCTTGCATGTTCCTACTCCCATTCATGGTAACTCAGTGCTTGGGTGTGTGGTGAAATGCCACAGATGGCTTTATGGCTTTTTGTCTTAAAGCCCTTACATCGTGAGCAGATCAGCACAGTCCCACCTGCCCACAACACCAAGACCTCAACTCTGCTGCGCCTGTAAGGAGAATGGTGATTACCTGCACACTTCACATCAGCATCTTCTCTGTGATGGCAGTCTTTGACTTTCCGGACACTGCACTCCATCAGGGACCCCTCTGCCCCCGAGCACTGCACTGAACTGAGACTAAACGGTTTGGGTGTCTTCCCAGATGGAGCTGAGCTCGAGGCCAGCAGGGCCATGCCACAACCCAGCTGCCGGCACACCACAGCAGCGTCCAGGAGATCCCAGCCATCATTGCACACTGTGACCCACTGCTGCTCGATGAACACTTGTACTTGCCCTGTGCAGCGGCTGGAGCCATTCACTAGTTGCAGCAGAACTGGGTCTGGAAGAGAGAGAGGTGGGGACATGTAAAGAATTAAGCACCTTTCCCAGGTTACTATGAGGAAGTGCGCAGGGAGCCATCCCTGTGCAAATGTCACAGGCACCCTGGAGCTCCTTGAATATTCCTGGACACCTGCACCTGAATGGATCCTGTCCCAGGATCACAGCTAGACATGAGCACGGGGATGACGTCTGCGTTTAGGTATCATTCACCCCACCTAAGGCTCTAGTAATTGGCAGTTTGCAGGAGCTAGAAACGATAAATAGTGCTAAATTTGCTAAGGGTATCCCAGGGTTTACCCACAGACTGCTATTCACTCTAGTGCTGCAAGGTGGACATTGGATATATATATACACAGTGCATCATTTTAATACACAAAATATGCATATATATGTGTGTGTATGTATCTATGCACACAGTATTGTTGCATAGACTATACTAAGGAAACAGTTTTATGCTGCACATTTAATAGCAATATTAAAATAAAAGGTATGTTGAGAGTCCAAGTGCTAGTCCTACTGTGGTGGATTCCTTAGGCTTTTAATGCTTTTTGAGAGACAATATCTCCTCTTACAGCATCACCGAATAATTGAGGCTAGAAACAAACCCTGCTCATCTCTGGCCCAGCCCTGTCCTCAAAGCAGTTTCTGCTAGACCAATTGTTTCAGATTTGTCCAGTTGAAGTTTGGATAATCCAAAGATATCAATCCCACAACCTCTCTGGGCTTCTGCTCCCATGTGTCAGACTATCCTCATAGAGGAAACATTCCTCCAACTCTCTAATAGGAATTTCTGTTCTTCCAGAGTGTGACTGCTGCCTCTCATCCTGTCACTGCATCTCTGAGGAGAGTGTGTCTCGCTCTTCTCTGCATCCTCCCATCAGGTAGCTGCAGACAGTAAGGCCTCTTCTCCAAACTGAACAAATCCAACTCAACCTCTGCATATTTGTCATACTCCAGTCCCCAGTCATCTTAATGGACTCTACTGGATGCACCCTAGTATGTCAATGTCTTTCTTGCACTGCAGAGCTCCAGATTGGTCAGAGTACCCTAGATGTGGTCTCAGAAGTATCGAAGAGAAAGGAAGAGCCTCATCCTTTGACTTACAGGCTGCACTCCTGTTGATACAACCTAGGATGCAGCTGGTCCGTGCCGAAAGGGTGATCTGTTGCCTCCTGATCAACTTGTTCACCAGGACTCCCACCTCCTTTTCTGCAAAGCTGCTTTCTATGCAGTTGCCTACCCAGGCTGTCCTGTTGCACACAGTTTTTGCATCCTAGGAGCATGACTTTGCATTTGCTTTGGTTGAACTTCTTGAGGTTCTTCAGATGGTTTCTCCAGGTTCTTGAGGTCCCTCTGCATAACTAATCTGCTCTACAGAATACGGATTGCTCTCTCCAATTTGATATTATCCACAGATTTGCTTAGAGTGCTGTTAATAAAGACTTTAGACAGTCTTGGACCAGCACCAATCCCTGAGAATCATCACTAGTAACAAGGTGCCTGTTGGACTTCATAACCCTGACCAGCACCTTTTGAGACTGGTGATCTAGCCTTCTGTTCCACCTCCCTTATCAACCACTTATCCAGTCCATATCTTGACCACTTTGGCTGTAAGGATGCTATAGGAGATGGTGAAGAATGCCCTGCTAAATTCAAGGTACACGGCACCATCCACATAGCCAGTCAGATCATCACAGAAGGCATCCACCATGTTCAGAAATAAGCTGCCTTTGACAAATTTCTGATAGTCATTCCAAATGTCTTTCTTGTCCTTCATTTATCTGGAAATAGCTTCCAGAAGCTGTGCAATTTTCTCTTAGGTGCCACTAAACATTCCCAGAGACTGAGGTGAGACTGACCAGTACGTAGTTCTCTCAGTTTTCCTCATTACTCTCTTTGAAGATGGTGCAATTTCTTTTCTTCTTTTTTATTTCTTTTTTTTTTTTAAGCACAACCTTTCAAAGGTGGTGGAGAGCAGCCTCACGATAACACTGGCCAGGTTGTCTCAGCATATTGACATATTGACTAGTCTCACGGCCCAGTTTATCTGGCCTCCATAAAACATGCACCATTCAGTTCAACTGCAGCCTGAACCTGCAGTTAGCACCCGGGCCAGTCCCATGGCCCAGATGCCTACATCATACTTCTGCATCTTATATATCCCAAGCCAGTTGAATTGGATGGCATTGCTTTTCCTGGTTTCTTCTCTGGACATCATCTTATCTATAGTCCTGTTGAAGGATGCATCATAGACACCTCTGCATTGCTTCAAGTTGGAGATGAGCCCTAATGGTGGAGCTCCCTTGTTGCTGTGCCTCACCAAATGATCCCATTGGTTCCAGTGGAAACTGATCCTTGTGTTTAGCTATTCAAATCCTATTGATAAATTGCAGAGAGGGAAGGTAGGGTTTCTAAATCAAACCAAGGTCACTCCACATGTTCTCAGAAACTCCAAGGATTCATGAGTAACAGCTCATAACCTCATTTACAGTTTCTATTGCCTTTGTCACTGGGCTCCTGGCTCAGCTGGGAGTGCCTCTTCCTTTGGGATGACATTTGTCTAAAATCTCCACGGATTTTCTGCCACCATCTCTGCTTCTCCCGATGTCTTCAAGCTGAGGACTGCATTTTAACCAATATTCCCCATTTAAAATGCTCTGCAGGAAACTGTGGCCAAAGAGCTATTTACTGTGATGATAAGAATGATGCTGGAATCTTCCAGTACTGGGTTCCATCCTTGGAGGTGTCCAAGGCTTGATTGGGTGAAGTGACAGCTACCCTGTCCTAGTGCTATCCTTGTGCTGTGAGTAGGAGTTTGGATTGTAGATTTCCAAGGTCTCCTCCTACCAGCACTAAAGGTGGAGGATGAAGCAATGACTGGACCTAAATTTGGATCCAAATTACCCTTTGCAACATTACACAAGCTTTATCCCGCTCTCCTCACCCAGCAGATGGGATGACTGCATCCTGCACACGGTGATTCACACATCATCCTTATGTACCACTCACCACGGTTAATACTGACCTGCCACCATCACTCCAGGGAAGGAAACTGCAAAAAAGGAAATGCAGGCTGTAAGTCTCTATCCCTACAGCTTGGTAAAATCTGCGCACTGTACATTAACTCACACACAAGCTATCCAGTAGGAGGTAAAACAGGACAAGCTACTTTGTGATTCTTGTTGCAGTGGATTTGGGACTAAATTGTCTTTTCAGGCTATCCTGGGCTGTAGGAATGATCTTACTAGCTTTCTTGATGGAAAAGATACAGCAGCTCCCATTACATCCCCCTAAGAGACAGTTGTTTTTCCGCTTTGCAGTCATTCATGGAAAAGACATAGAATCACAGAATCATTATGGTTGGAAAAGACCTTCAAGAACATCCAGTCCAACTGTAAACCCATCACCACCATGCCTGCTAAACCATGTCTGTAAGTGCCTCATCTGCATGTTTCTTGAACACTGCCCACATGCATATTACTTAAGGGCTTGTTTTGCATTATTTTTTCAGGTCGTCTTCAGACAATTCATGCATATCTGCTGTTCCTTCGCTACATTTAGATAACTCCTGACTAGATGTTCTGTTGACATGTTTAGCAGACATGTATTAATGTGTAAAGAATCAGGGATATACAGAAACCAGCTAAGAGAAGGTGGTGAACAGAGGGGTTCCCTTTGGCTAGGAAATGCAGGTAAGTAGGATTTGCTAATTATAGTGAAACCATTCGGAATGCAAATAAAAACCTTGCTGCACATCGAAATTCATGGCATTGCATCACACAAGCAAATAACCATAGTCTTGTGCAAAGGTCTGGATATTTAGCAATTTCTCTAGGGATTTATGGGTAGAACTTAAAGCATGAACCATTTATCTATGGAGAAACTTAAATGGAGATGTAGAGGCGTGTAAGAGTTCATGCACCAATGAGGCATCTAAATCTCCATGATAATTTATGGAAATTTATGTTACCACTCATCTGATCACACATGGGCATCTAGATAGAAACTAAGCACCAGGAGCTGTTGGCTGTGACATGGGACAGAGGAGTAACCTGTGCCTTTCTGGGTTGGTATCTGGACACCAGCTGAACACAGATTGAATCCAATCACAAATATCTTGGCAATTAGCAGTGAGTGCAGTGGCTTGATAGCTCAGTCCAGGCACATGGGGACAGTGGCCTGATTTATCAGACCCCTACACCACAGACTGTTGACATTATCCAGTCATAAGGTGTGTTCTCCTTAAAAAAACACTGTTAATGGGTGTTAAGTAATTTATGTTAATATTTGAGGCAAAAAAATAGATCATTTACATAGTCTTAGAAATGACAGGACAAGGCAAACCTCTGGCTCTTTATAGTCTTGTCGTCTTAGAAGGACCATGGTTAGTCCTGGAAGCCCTGAAAGAGACACATTTTGCTGCTGTCGGGAAAGCTGAAAGAGAGGAAAAAATCCACTCACCCCAGAGCCCTGCCAAGAGGACAAGGGTCCTTGTGAGGCTGGGTCCAGCACACTTAGCCAGGTAGCCCCTGCAGCTATCGCAGACCCTGTAGGGGAACAGGATATATGGCAAATCTCTGCTTGAAATGATTTGGCATCCTGAGCCTCCGTTGATGGCCTCCTGCAGCAAACCCTTCTCAGGTGCTCCTCACTGCAATGATGTTTCAGAGATGCAGAAATGAATTTCTCTTGTGCCTTATTACACCACAAAGAAGGTAACGTGGCTCTGCTGAGTTAGACATCTCTATGCCTTGGGACATGGGGAGGATCTGGAAGGGACTGCAGATGGACAGAGGACAGCAGCACAGATTTATCCAAAGGATACGTTTAAAAACAGGAGGCTTTTTCACAGACTGAAGTCAAGTTAAATAAATTTTGCCCTGACATTTTTCGCTATGCACTCACGCAGGTTTTGTGACTCCAGCAAAATTTACTATTTACAACTTGCTCAGTCTTATGTGTTTGGAGGAAGCAACAGTGGAGGCCAGGCAGGAAACCACGGCATGTCTTGAATGGTCCTGGACACCCATGTTATAAACTGGACTGCACCCAGGCTTTGGGAATTGAGTTATCTTTCTTACAGAAGAGGGCATCAAAGTAGGTCTATACAAGGAACAATTAAGTAAACTAGGCTTTTGTAATTTAGAAGAGAGCTGACTGAGGACTATGGGATAGAACTAGACCATCATGGGAATCCTTGCAAGTATTAGGTAAGAAAAGAATGTCCATTCGTCCAACACAAAAACCAGTGCCACCAAACCTGGAAAGCAGCAATCAAAGAGGCAGAAAGAGGCAAACTTTTGCCCTTCCTTTCACTGAGCAGTGGGACTCTTCATTCCCAGATGTGGAGGATGCTAAAAGCTCATATGAGTTTGCAGGGAGTTGAGTAGATTCTGTGGAACAGAAATCTATGCAGAACACATTCCCGGATCAGGAAAAACCTGACAGTGGAGGCTGGAAGAGTATCTGGGGGGAGTTTCATACATACTTTCCTCTTATTTATACTCTTCCCTAGTCACTGGGCTTGGATCATTGAAAGTGGTTGGATATGGGTCTAGAGATCACTCAGAACCATTTATCTCCTGTTACCCTTATAGCCACTGGATAGTAAGAGGTTTTTTTCAGAGGACAGTTTATTTCTTCCTAATGTTAGGTCAGAGGAGCATTTCAGACCTTGCAGAAGAAAGCGGGAGAGAGGAACATACTCTTCCCTGAGCACTTGGATAACTCTTCTAATTTTCGTTCCCCTCCAGTACGTGATCTTTAGTCGCATTTTTTTTTTTTTATAGGGTATGACACGAGCTGCATGGAGCTGTTTTGAGGCAGAAGGGAATAGTGCTGCAGGAGTTAATGGAAAGGGTGGGGATGGGAGAGGGGAAGCAGAGCAGAGGGACAGAGCTTGCAGGACAGAGTTACGGTAGGGCTGGCAAGGAGCTGGCGAACAGTGAAGGCAGAGAGTAAACACAGTCAGGAGGGACTGGGGACCCGACAGCGAGGCTCTTTACCTGAGGTGCTGGAGGGTCATCTCTCAACTTCTGATCATCCAGGCTCCCATTCAAGACTGTTCTCCACCAAGTCCACCGGGCGGTTGATGCTCACTCCCGGGGTACTTTGCTCTGGGGTGGTCCCCAGGGACACCAGGCAGATGGAGATAGTGGCTGTGACACTGAGGAACAACAAAGGCAAGATGAGGGGCAGCACCGTGAGAGTGGAGGGAGCTGCCTTGCACCAATGTAGAGCAACAGGGCAATGCTGGGCTTTTGTCGGCTCCTCCCAACTCTTCTGAGGTCAGGAAATGTCTGCTCCCAACTGGGGACGGAAAAAACGGTCCCAAAGGGAAGCAGGGTCCTGGCAAAGGTTTGCCTAGAGGATTTTTTTATGGTGCTCTATGCTGTGGTCTGTGAAAAGCATTTATATTCACACACTGTGGAGGGAGATGTGTTTGAGATCCTGTGGGTCATATATTGTAGTCCCACAGTGAGTCATCTCCTATTCTCATAGGGGTTGATGGACAGCAACTGCTACCTTTCATTCAGCCTTATATATATATCATGCTATCTCCTTTCTTATAAGTCATCCAAAGGAGACAGAAGGTTTGAGACCTCTTGTTCTTGGAGTGGCAATGCAACTACCCATACTCGTTCCTTGCATCAGATAATTTTACCCATCTGCTTCCCATCATACCTGATGTCCACACGGTCCAGTATTGCAGCGCTCAAGGTGAAGTTTCTTCTGCTTCAGAATCCAAGTCCTTGACATCCAGTTCAGCACATGGATAATATATTTTATGATGAACCGGGCTCTGCACACAGCAGAAATGAGGTGAACAGGCATATCCACGTCACAGTGGCTGCATGTTTGGTCCTTCATGTCACTTACTGTGCACTCCTTGCACCACTATAATATTCTCCTGGAGTTCAGAGTGAGCAGATCTTTGATATTAGAAAGGGTCTGGGATGCTGTTTGCTTTGTGGCTCTTGGCCAGACTCCAGTGTATTTTTCAGGAGTGTCGGTTCCTCTGTTGTTCCACAGGAAAACTCTAAAAGGAAACAAAACAAAACTGAAAGAGCTCTCTGTGGTCACAGTCAGCATAGTAAGCCTTTTGCTTTACTGGCATCTGATGAACATATGTAAGAGGGATGCTGTCCTTTTTCAGCAGTATGATGAGATGAAGGTGCCTCATCCCTGTATTCCTCCCACATTCGGACTTTGTTCTGTTCTGGCCTACAGGGTAGATGCCTGTAGTGGATATTTGCAGCTCTATGATTTTCCCTTCAGGGCATCTTATTTCTCCATTGCTTTCTTGGCTTTGTACTGGGGGAAAAAGTCACTAAGGCAGGGAAATCACTGTGAGGGTGGGAAAAAGGGGAAGAGTTGCAGAATAAGGCCTGGTATTAGTGAGGCAAAGGGAGGCAGATTTCTGGGAACAGTGCTGGAGGTGAGGAAGTCAAATTAAAATTTGGGAAAATAATGGAAATCCTGGGATCTAAAGCTTGTAGATTACTGTTTAAAACTAGCAAACTGGAGAAGACAAGCAGAGACCCTTTGACTGCGAATGCCACTTAGAGGTGTCCAGAGCTATCTAGACGTACCAGGGATGAGAAATAGGTCTCAAAACCAGCAGATGACCTGCTATGAACCTTCATGATCTTGACCATTTCATGGGCCAAGAGGCCAATAGTACACCACTCCTGCACTCCAAGACATCGGTGCTACTTGTACATGGGGGATCCCAGCTTAATTCACTGTATAGAGGTCCCTCTGGATGTGGACAAGGCTCTATCCTTTACCCCTCCTCTGGTGGAAGGTGAAGACCCCTGCAGAGGCCTGGGGTAGTTCAGAAGCTTATCCTGGAGCCTGACCTGGGTGGGAGTAACATGGTGGGAATGGTGGAGAACATGGCAGGTTGGGACTTAAGTCTGGACCTCACTTCCATTAAGTATTCAAAACCTGCCTAGACAGGTCCTCATGCAATGTGATCTAAGGTGGAAGTCAGCCCCTATACAGGTCTTGGGGTTCTCACCTGGCCTCTTAAATGCTACTACAAAGGCCATGGGTCTCCAGCCCCATGTGTGTATTAGCCACTCAAGGGCAGCTCAATGAAGGTGTTGAAGAGGTTTTCAGGAGATGCTGGAAACTCCAGGGTTGGACACTAGAGGCTATGTGGCAGAAAATATGGCCAGGCAAGGTAAGACAATAGACCATAAACTTTTGGGTCGGAGAGAGAGGACCTGTTTCCATAGCTGGGCCATGAATGCTCCTGCTATTGCAGTGCAAATTTGCTGCTGTCAAGTTTCAGTTTTCTTTCTCCTGCTTCTTTTACATGATCTTCTCTTTCTTCTTGTAGGCACCCACCCTCCCATCCTGCAGTGGGCCTGAGTGGCTGTTCCTTTCATGGGAAAGCTACAGGTTGGAGACATTCCTCGTGGGAGCACAGAAGAGATAGGGAAGGGCAGCATGTAAATGTTTGGGCAGCTGTTTCAGGTTAGGGAAAACAGAACATCCTGTTTTCTCCACCTGCATTGAGCATGGGCAACGGATGAGAAGGGATGTGCAGAAATCTGCAGGAGGCTGGGCAGGGCTGAACTACGGTAGCAATGAATTTCATGCAAGTATGAAGCAGGGAAACTGGGAGCTGCATGGTGAGGCAGAAAAAGGAAGGTAAGGATTGGTTCCCATTATGGAAGTTGATGGTTTAAGCATTGCTGGTAGATGTGGCCAGTGAGGACAGCTTGTCTCTACTGTGGCGCCGAGCACTGGCATGCCACAGGGATGATGAAGATGAGGGTACAAGTGACCACGTCATTGGGGCACCTTCATCTGCCCCCTCAATATCCAGGAAGTACAGACCCCATGAGGCTGGGGAAGAGGTGTCTTGGAGCAGCAGGAGATGGGATAAGGCCCAGCCCTTTCCTGGCCATTGTCGGGGACGGGATACTGGGCAGGGTGGACATCTGCTCTTATCCTGCCTTTGTTTACATTGCCTGGGTGTGTCAATGAAATATTTTAATGAGGAGCAGAGGGATTCCGCAGCTCTGGATAGCTCTGAAGGAGATGGGATAGTGGCAGAAACTGAGGTCACAGAGAGGGGGTGACATTCATGGCCAAGCCATGGGAATATGCAAGAGGCATGGTGCTGCCTGCGCTCCTGCAGTAGTGATGGAGATGCTCTCTTGGACAGCATCAGATATAGAGTTGCCATCATGTAGCACTCACAACTGATCTATGACCCTTGCAGGTGCCGCAGGTGCAGAGCTGCAGCAGGTCTTGCATCCTGGCACACAGCTCAGCTTGCAAGGAGCAGCATACATGCACCACACACCATTGGAAACTCATGCTGGGAAGGGGCTTGCTGCCATATAGAAATCCTGGGTATCCAGAGGTCGAGCCCACCAGAAGCCACACAGCAGCTTTTCACCCTCTGCTCCTTGAAGGCAGGAGCTGGTTTCATCTTGCCAGAGGGAAACCTGCTTTGGAGAAGAGACCCCATGTTGATATAAAATTTAGTCTCTGTCCTATCTCTCCATATGTGCTTATGCCTGGTGTCTACACCGAGGAAAGCCCCACTTCATGCAAACATCTTCTTCTCTTTTGTTTTCCTCATTAGTATTTTCCTCTTGGCTTTCCACTCACACAAAGACTTCCTAACAGCTGCAGACTGAAAGCCTTTGATGAGGTACTCTAGGATGCTCTGCAGAATGTGGGCTGGTAGCACCTCTTTCCCATTCCCCACAGCCTTTTAACCTGCTTCTTCCTCCTTCCTGCACTTGTGCAGTCATAGAGAACAAGACAGTCCCACTGTGAACTGGAGCTGGCAGAGAAAAAAACTGGCAGAAATGCTATTTCTTTTTAGGTCAGCCAGTTCCTTCCTCTGTTTCAGCATTGGCATTTGTGCCAGTGATATGGGGGGATCGCTCTTGAAAAACAAAGGAGACCACGTAGGGATGGAAGCAGCACCACCCTAGCCTGGCATGGCCAGCAAAATGGCATATCAAGCCCAGTGGAAGCACTAATTTGTTCTGCCACTGCACAAAGCGTGTGTGGACATGCCTGAGAGGGAGTTCATGTTGCCAGAGTTTTATTTCTGGATGAGGCAAACCATTGCCTTGAACACAGCGTAAGCATGGAAATAACAAGAAAATACCTTAGCCCCTGATCCACCCTAGGGCTCAGGTTTCCAGAGTCCTTTTCCTCATTTCGGGTGCAGGCAGATGTGATGGTGGGCTTGGTCTAGGGGCATGAGAGCAGCTGCACTGGGAGCTGTGTGGAGGGAGCAGGACCAGGATGGGTGACAGCATCCAGCTCGGGGTACAGGCACTGAGGACCATGGGATTCTTTAGTGTCATCCAAAGTCAGAAGACACCAGGAAATACCCATTCCAGAACTCTGAGGAAGGTTTCACATGAAATGACAAGCCTGGGAGGTTTCTGGTGTTGCTTTTCCTGTCCCCACCTTATGTGTTTTAGTACATAACAGTGACCTGGTACAGGGAGACCAGTATGGATGCTGAGAGGAATCCATAATAAGACATAAGGGGAGCATGCAAGTCAGGTCTTTGGAAGTGATGGAAGGGACCTCCAAAGTCTTGTGGGGAACTTTTCAGTGTAATCAATTTCTAAGCACCCTATTTACCCCAAAGATGGATGTGAAGAGTGCTGACAGGGACAGTGCAGGGGAAGCTACCTGAGGTAGATTGGGATGGACCTACAACTTTTCAGGGTTTTTGTGCAGGTTCAAACAGTACTGGATTGCACCAAGTTCTGCCTGGAAACAAGTGGGGTGGACAGCTGCAGAGGGGCAGGTTCATGCAACTAGAGGCAAGACCTGAAGGTTAGGAGACCTGAAGAAGTTTGATGACATTGCAAAAATACTTTCCCGTGGACCCTAGGAGGGTGTCAAGTGCCAAAGTGGCAAGGGAGTCTGGGCACTGAGGCAGTAACTGCTGAGGAAAGAGGGGGATTGAGATGAAAATACTGCTGGAATCCACAGGAGAGGTACAGGGAGAGTTTGCACCTGCCAGGCAGAAGTATCATCACCCCAACTCTCACCTGCCTGGTCATCTGATTTTCACCTTAGGAACATAGGGACACCAATTTAGCTTCATTAGTTCACTTACAGTGAAAGCACTTCCAGGGATTTATGCTGTAAACATCTACATGATGGAGGTGGTGTACCAAGGACACATTCACCTTCTGTGGGTTTTATTTGCCAGTTTGTTTCCTGGTTGATCACTATGAGGAGGTTCTGCAAATCTTCACGGATGGGCTTTGCCTTTGCTGTGTGGAACGGTTGTCATCAACAGACTATGGCACTTCACAGTTCCTAATGAGTATGGCCAGTATGAGACCCTAGACAACTCGTTTGGTGACCTCTCCCCATTTGGCTTCCTTTCTTCCCCCCAAAAAGAAGCAAAGAAGGAGCTCTCAGACCAGGCAGGAGGAATGAGGTTATTTAATGAAATCACATTATTTCCAGGAAGAGCTCAGATCACCATGACCGAGGAAAGCCTGGTTAGAAACACAAGCACGTCAGGTGAAGCAATGAAGAGAGAAAAACCAAGACCAACAACGTGACACTGCAAGACTTCAGGTACTTGTTCCTGCTTCTTTTCTGAACCTTGCAGCGCTCTCTCTTTTTACTGCCATCCCTCTTATGCAGTGGGAACTCACCCACACCTCTCCACATCACCACCCCTTCGGTGGATCCCAGCATTTGGCTTCCTTTGCTCCCTGCTGTTCTCCTCTCTCCATCGAGACAGCACCGCAGTGGGGACTCAGGGCCAAGGGCAGGAATGCACTTCTGTGAATTCCTCTCATTCCTGCTGGACTGGCTCTCTGCACACAGCAGCTGCCAAACGGCAGAGGGCATCACCTCATGCAAGGGAGAAATCATGTTACTTCCAGGAAAAGCCAACCCCGGTGCAGCTGGGGACAGCCCCGTGCTGGGACCCTGCGGTGGCAGCCGCGCTGCAGCGCTGCGGGTGCAGAGAGGAGGCCAGGAGAGGAGGTGGGTGCAGGAGGTGCCGCGAGACATCCCTGGGGCTCTCCTCCAAAATGAAATGGAATGCAATGGAATGCAATGCAATGAAATACAATAGAATGAAATGAAATGAAATGGAATGCAATGGAATGCAATGCAATGCAATGCAATGAAATACAATAGAATGAAATGAAATGAAATGAAATGAAATGAAATGAAATGAAATGAAATGCAATGCAATGCAATGCAATGCAATGCAATGAAATAAAATAGAATGAAATGAAATGAAATGGAATGCAATGGAATGCAATGCAATGCAATGAAATGAAATGAAATAAAATAAAATGAAGTAAAATGAAATGCAATGAAATGCAATGGAATGCAATGCAATGCAATGCAATGCAATGCAATGCAATGCAATGCAATAAAATAAAATAAAATAAAATAAAATAAAATAAAATAAAATAAAATAAAAATAAAAATCTTAGCTGTGAGATGTGTCCACGTGTCATCTTTTGCAGAGAAAAACTACTGTAAGAGTTAATGTTCCCTGGGTGACTTTCCCAAGCTGTGGACAAGCACTTCTAGCAAACCCAGGAGCTGGCTGATCATATCTCCAGAAAGAGCAGGGAAAACAGGAATGGGCAAGGCCATATTTGCTGCCAACTGTAAAAAAAAAGTGTGATGCTTTGATCCCCTGGTACCTCGTTGGGTTCAGGAAGCAGCTAAAAACATTGTGAAGAGTTCATAAGCCTGTCAAGACACCTGTAAGACTTACTGGGGTCTCTAGGCCCACAAGAATGGGGACGACCTCATCAAAGCCAATGACTAAAGCTAGGAGAGATGATCCTCCCAATAAGACAACTCCATTCTAGAACAGATTTTTCGCACAAGACACTTCCACAAAGGGTGAAACATGCCCCTTCCCAAGTCTCCTGGGAAACTTATATGCTGCTTTTGCAGTGGGGTTTTTCCTTCCTTCCCAAATTCTCACAGGAAAGCAAAAGAGAGGTTGAGAAGGGGAAAAAAAAAAAGTGTTTTCTACATAGTTGTGGGGAGACAGAGACGAAATTGGGCCAGGTAGTGTTTAGGATGAAAGAAAAAAAGGTGCTTGTGGGAATAGGACATTGTGGGGACCCTGGGTGCTTTGAGCCCCACGTGTTTGCAAGGAGCTGCTACTCGCTGTGCTCTGCTGCTCATGAGCTGCTCTGGGGCTGGCTTTTCCTGGAAATAATGTGATTTCTTGCTTGCCTGAGGTGAGGACCTCTGCAGACTCCACCCAGTATATCAGGTCTCATAAGCTCTTCCGGTATGTGTGTTTTTTTGGGTTTCTCTCTCTCTCTGTTCTCTCTGTTTTTTTTTTTTTTTTTTTTTTTTTTAATAGATGTGCCTGTTTGGAAAGGCTGGCTCTTTTCCTATTGTGTTTTCTGCTGTAGGCCCTGGCTTATGGAAAGACCTGCTGGAGTCAGCACACTCAATGGGGCAAGATGGGAAAAGGGAATGGGTTATGTGGCCCAAGTTCCATTGCACGAGCGTGGGGAGGTTGTGATATGTCCAGTGCAAGGGCTGCGTGGGAGACCGATGCCCAAGGTGCTACTGAGGTCTCCTTAACAACCCAAATAAGTAACACACCTGATGGAAGCAGGCACCAGCTTCTTGGTTGGGGCTGACCCAAAGCTCTGGAGCCCCTGGCCACCTGAAAGTGCAGTTGGGTGCAGAGTTACTCTCTCAGAAGTTTCACTGTTCCACTTTTTCACTTTCTTTAGGCACTTTATGCATTTAGAGTTTCTGGAGGAAGAATACATGCATCTTACAAGGTTTAAAAATAATATTTTATTAGCTAGCACAACAATTTAATGAGGACTTAACAAGATGCTAAGCATTACTAGCTTATTAGCAAGATCACTATGCCCAGGAGATACCAGAAGGGTCTTTGCTCACTATGCATGCACAGTCAGGAACATTTAGGCTGGATTTCTCTCTAGTAATATTTGTCCATTTGACCCTGGATCCAACACCACTATTCACCACTGATGACCACTAACCTACCAGAGATTGGGCAGCTCAGTCAAGCCTGTAACAGTGCTGTCAAAGAATAGCTCATGCAGGAAGCTTTGGTGATTGTCCTAATCTTCACTACACTTGACTCTGGGAGTAAGGTGGAGGGATTTCATCATGAATCTGAACCTTCAGGATTGCTTTGCTGTTATTGGACATCCTGGCTACGACACGAATTTTGCCTTTGGAGACCTCCAGCACTTGATTTTCAGGATCTTTAGCTTTACCTCGCTGGAATCGTGTGGAGTTGTTGCTTTTCTTCTTCATCATTCTGTGATAGATATCGTAGAGTCCTCCCGCGTCATTATCTGTTGTGAAGATTTCCAGTGCAAATTCAACGTTATAAAGGATGTAGTCAAAGGGGTTGGAAAACATGATGGCCAGGAAAGAAGAGTCTACTTTGCACACCAGGGCACCCACACTCCCACGAAGGCTGTATGCACTTTTTGCAAATGCACATCTTTCTGTGGAGCCAGGGCACACCTCGAATGGGGGAGGGATCCATGTCACACCACTGAAGCAAAAACTCCTGTGGAAAGAGTGGGACTGACATGAAACGTTTGCAGGAGTCCAGAGGAAAGGAGATGATAAAAGTGGATGGGGTGAGGAGAGTTCACATGTGCTCTCACCTCTTCTTCCACAACTCTTATGGACTGATACCACATTCCACTTACAGAAAGGGAGGTTCAGCCTTATCCAAAAAGTAAACATCACCAGTGTCTATAGCTGGGGGATCGGTGACATTTCTAACCCCACCTTCACCAAGCCTTCTTGAACCCAAAGCTTGTCCTTTGAACCCAAAGCAGCGGCATGGTCCAAAGAATTCATTGTCATCAAGACGGGAATCACAGGCCTTTGCTCCTCTCTGTCACTGCCGTCCACTAGTTTTGGTGCGTTACTACTACCTCTCCCTTGTCATTCATGAATGAGTTGCACCACAGCAGTTCTGGCAGGGGTTGCCATTGGCTGCTTTCAGGGACTTCCCTCTATTCTGCTTCCCTGGCTCTTTGCCTTAAAAAGGTATTTGCCCATGCGACAGTAACTGCTTCGTATTACACCTGGATTATTCCCTGAAAATGTCAATTAAGTGCTCAATAGATATCAAAACATGCAGACTGGCTGTTGTTTCTTGGAGGGAACGAAGAATCACAGAAGCTCAGAATGGTTAAGGGACCTTTACAGATCATCTAGTCCAACCCCCCTGCACACACAGGGTCACCTAGAGCACGTGGCACAGGACTGCATCCAAGCGGATTTTGAAGATCTCCAGAGAAGGAGACTCCACAACCTCTCTGGGCAGCCTGTTCCAGTGCTCTGGCACCCTCACTCTCAAGAAATTTTTCCTTAAGTTCCTGTGGAACTTTTGGTGCTTCAGTTTGTGGCCATTTCCTCTAGTTCTGTCAGTGGTCACCACTGAAAAGAGGCCAGCACCATCCTCCTCGCTGCCTCCCTTGAGGTACTTCTAGACCCTACTCAGGTCCCCTCTCAGCCTTCTCTTCTCCAGGCTCAATAGGCCCAGCTCCCTCAGCCTCTCCTCATAGGGCAGATGTTCCAGGCCCCTCATCATCCTCGTAGCCCTGCGCTGGACTCTCTCCAGCAGCTCCACATCCCTCTTGTCCTGTGAGGCCCAGAACGGGACACAATACTCCAGATGTGGCCTCACCAGGACTGAGTAGAGGGGCAGGATCCCCTCCCTTGACCTCCTGGAGATGCTCTTCTTGATGCACCCCAGGACCCAGCAGACCCGACTTAGTTATCAGTTAAAGGGTTTCAAACATGGCCATGGGGTGACTTTCTCACAGGGGGGTGCATTGAACAGCTCAGCAGCTGGGGTGTGAAGAGAGCCCCGAAGAAATTGGAGGAATTCACAGAAGTTCATCCCTGCCCTTGGCCCTGAGCCTCCACTGCGGTGCTGTCTCGACATGGACGGAGAGAGGAGACCATGTTGGGAGCTTGAGAACGGCGAGGAACATAGGAAGCCAAGTGCTGGGACCCACAGAAAGGGTGGTAATGTAGAGGGGTATGGGCGAGTTGCCATAGCCTATGTGCAGGAGGCAGAAAACAGAGGGAGAGCATCACAGGGAGTGGAAGAGGAGCAGAGACAAGTACCTGAAGTCTTTCAGTGTCACACTGTTGGTCTTGTTTGTGATCTCAATCACCACAGCCCGAGACACAGTGATGCTGCTCAGCAGGCTTTCTGTGCTGGTCATAGTGGTCTGGGAGCTGGACCTCCGGGGCTCTTCTGTATCCTCCTTTTCTGCTTGCACCTTCTCAAAACGCCTCTTTTCCTCCTGCATCTTCTCCGTGCGGTCACAGGAGCATTGCAAGGCTTAGAGCAGCAAACACAAACAGCGCAAGAATGCAGATGAGGTGGGTAGAGCATCAAACTGCCCACGTAAGCCCAGTTAAGGGGTGCAAGGCATCGCACAGCTCCTCCCCAATATCCTGAAGGACCTCCCAGGGCCAGGAAAGGGCAGATCCTGCCTGGAACAGAGCAGGGAAGTGTAGCTCTCCTGCTCCATCCAACCCTCCCCAAGTGTGTATCCCTGACGCTGGAATGATCTAATAGTGGAAACTATTACACAAATATCCATGGCTGGGATCTGTTTTCTTGGCCAGTCCTGCTGACAGTTCTTGGAAAGGAACTGTGCAACACACACTGGTCAGGAGAGTCCCAAAAGCAAGTGCAGAGTAGCGATAAGCCACTTTGCCACAGCCTTCCTCTTCAAGTAAGCATGCTGCTGAGATAATTCGCTGGCTATTTACACATCCAGCTCCTGGATTTGCCTGCTTACCTACATATTGTTTAAACTCGGCACCAACGGAAAGTTCATGAAACAGGAAGCCATGTAGAATTATTAAATAAAATTCAGGAAGTTCCTGAGCTGGAGTATGTGCACTCACACGGGAAAGGATGCTGTGTGCCTGCCCTGGGTTTCCTGTTTTCGTCTTTGCATTTGCTTATGGCTACATTTCAGTGATGGGCTAAAAGATTCTCTTAAACTGAATGACTACCTTTGTGTTTTCATTTCCCTTATGAACAATCTAACTATATATCTATTATCTGTCATTACTTACCTTCTGGCTTGGGCTGCCACAAGTGACTCTGAGCTTGTGACACTCTGTTAATCCCAGCTATAGGGAACATGAAAGGGGTGCATTTGAGTCTGAAGTACACATTTCCTGGTGAAAACTTCCATTTTTCACACCGGACTAACTAAAAACTCATACTCTTTCTTGTTCTTAAGTGGAGTAAATGGTACCTCTAGGGTAAGGGAATCTCCCTCCCAGAATAGTTGGGGATACCAGGATCACATCTTTCCTCCCATGGACAGACTTATATATATATGAAAGTAAGTGTAAAGTGGGCAGTTTTTTCAGGCAATCATCCCCTGACCACTGGCCCTGTGTCAGTACTCATTCCAGTACCCTTAGTGCTATGGTATGTTGGAGCACGCATGGTAGTATTTCCCTCTCATGTTGTATTAGAGAGATGCTCCAGGAGATGCTCAGGATTCAGTGTGCAGATCACAGGACACTCAAAGCCAGGTTCATGTGATCTCCATCCTCAAATCTATTGCAGATCTTTTCATGCGCTGAGGATAAGGGGATCTTACTGCAATGGTGGCCTTGTCCCATCTCTAGCTCTTCTTAGTCCTTCCTTAGGTGCTTTAGAGAATGAACTGGATAAATAACTTGTTTTTGTGTGCAGAGCGCTGTGGGGAAGGTCCTTGCAACGGATCATACCAAGGGCTGAAGGAGGTAGAAGCTGCCTGGTGGCAAAAGCATCAATGTGCTCCACATCATCATTTTCTGCATGGATGTTTTCTTCCTTGACCTCTGGTGGTTGGCCAGATGGGGAAGGAAAGGAGTAAGGAAATGAAAGTTCTGTATCATGTCGCAATAGATTTATTTGGAGAGTTTATGATGATTTCAAAGGTAAAGGCCATGCAATCAAAGGCCTTCTGGAGAGGAGTGGAAAACATGATGGCCAGCATGGTTTGTCTCATATGTCCTAACCCTCAGGCTCCCATGAAGGGTGAATTGTGCCTTGGCAAGCAAGCAGTTCCCTGTGGGATTCTGGGTGGAGGAGGCTGTAAATCCTCCCCTACAGCAGGACACTAACAGGGAGGGAAGTGGCAGTTAGTTCCATGGAGCAGAAGCAAATTTCAGGGCAGCAAATAGGAAGGGTTTGTAGGGATAGGGATGGTTCAGCACCCTGGCAGTGCATGGTCATCACCCCAGCCCCAAGCACCTTCCACTTTGACAACAGACAAGCCAACCTGCCAGTCTTTCCCTTACTCTTTTCCAAGAAAAAACAGCATGTGTGTGTTCAGGTGCCCTGAGACATTAATACAGCCAGGATCAAGCAAGAAGATGCAGCTCTGAAAGTCTCCTGTGGCCCCAGAGACGGCTGCATCTAAGCACAGAGTATATAGCAACTCTGTCAGAGTTTCCGACGCTGTTTTCTGGGCATGAAGCCAAAATCCACACTATTTCTGAGAAAAGAATTTTTCTAGAGTGCTTTTGGTTTCCATTTGACTCACTGAAATGAAAAACACACTGACAGCCAAGTGCTGTGCCTGTGTGTTTGCTATGAGAGCAGACAGGACTTTTCAAAATATACAGAGTATGACTTGCCACAATAAAAGCACCTAAACCTTTGCCTTTTCCTTTAGCAGAATTCCTTCCTGGAAGATACTGAGAGGGTAAGGGAGGCTTTTTTTGCAATACCAAAGCCAGGTTCTTTAGAGAATGAACTGTAGTAAACAACTTGCAACCACTTATAACAAACAACTCAAAATGCATAATTTAGTGAGTTGAAAGATGTTGCAAGCAGATTGCTCATGTCCCAGGGTGTCTATTGCAGGGTAGTCCTGTCCTCCACTTCTGCGCAGTCTGCCCTACTCCCCACAAAAAGGATTTTTGTCATCAGCTTGGTGATGCTGCTGTGGTTGCCCTAGTTGCAGAGCAGACTCTGAGCAGGTTGGTCTATCCCTGCTCACATCCCAGAAGCTTTATTCCCCTCTCAGGAATCACATGCCAGGGAACAAGAAACCTCTCAGGAATCACATGCCAGGGAACAAGAAACCTCCCGTTCCCACTGCAGGGTAGGAATGTGATGCACCCTTGCTCATCTTGCTGCCAGGCCCTGCTCACAGACCTGACAGTTGTATTCTCAGTGCCTTCCAAATGGAAAGCACCTGCAGTGCTCCACACGGCTGCTCCAATGGGGAAATTCTGCCTTTCCATGCAGACCAGCCTTTGCAGAGCCCTGTGCACCCTCTGAAAGAAGTCAGGTCTGGGATGCTTCTGACCAGGATGGGTGAAGACCATACACATGCCATGTATTTAAGAGCAATCTCAGGAACATGCACTGGTGCCTTTTTACTGCAGTGAGGGAAATAAAAGCCTCAGGAGAACACCCATCCCCTCCAATTTTTCCATGTTACATCTTGTGTGTGGGTAGGAGGAAGCTGGGAGGAATAAAAAGGCTCCAGGGCAAATTTCGTGCTGGTTTCTATATTTGGCAGGAGGAAGGCTGTGATTAGCAGCTCTGGAGAGGGAAACTCAGTGGCACTTAGGGGAGGACACGGTCTGAAAGACCCTCCATGTCCTTGGGAGACACAGGGGATCTGCTTGCTCTATGGTAAATGGTGCAAAGTGGAGGGAGGTGTCTGAGCTATGGGGCAGCAGCGACACAGGGAGAAATAGGGATAAAGCAGACATGGAAAGGGTGCAATTGAGGAATCTTCCCTGGAAGTGGGAAGGTGAGAAAGTGTAAAGGAAGGGATTGTGCAAAACGTGTGCTAGGGGAATGTGCAAGCAGGGAGTGGGTTTGGAGGGCAGGGAAAGGGCTTCGGGTCTCAGGCCTCAGTACTTGGATGTGGAGTGGAGCATGGGTGCACCCTGCATTGGGTGTCTTGTTAGAGTATGTGACAAAGCACGCACTTTGTCATTAATGCCACAGTTATTCAGAATAAGTCTTTCAAAGTCTTGCCTGCTTTTGTGCCAATTACTAAAGACTTGTTTTGGAAAGCCTTCCTCTCTGCTTCACCCCCCTCTCCGCTTCCTTCTTCCCCACCCCTTCCTCTCTCTCTTTTTTTCTTGCATTCACCCTCATTCAAAGCCCCAGCTGCAAGACTATTAAGTGATAATGTTATCACCTAGCTTGCATAAAAAGAAGAAGACGATGCAGCAGGGAAGGAAGGAGAGGGCTGCAGAGATAACCGAGGGGACTCTTTGTGCCTCTTCCCATCCTCTTCCAACTGCTGTGGTACCAGCGAGGCTGCCAAGAGCCACATGGCCCCTCAAGGCTGTTGGGAGGCCCTCCTTGGACCTCCATCCTCAGCCCTCCAAAGTCGCAGGCAATGAGAAGACACAGCCCCCAAGAAGAGATGACTTTCTCCTGCCTTGTCTGGGTGCGGATGAGTGGCAAAAAGGGGCTCCTCATAGCCAAAAAGGCCAATGGGATCCTGGGGTGCGTTAAGAAGAGCACCTCCAGGAGGTCAAGGGAGGGGATCCTGCCCCTCTACTCAGTCCTGGTGAGGCCACATCTGGAGTATTGTGTCCAGTTCTGGGCTCCACAGGACAAGAGGGATGTGGAGCTGCTGGAGAGAGTCCAGCGCAGGGCTACGAGGATGATCAGGGGCCTGGAACATCTGCCCTGTGAGGAGAGGCTGAGGGAGCTGGGCCTGTTGAGCCTGGAGAAGAGAAGGCTGAGAGGGGACCTGAGCAGTGTCTAGAAGTAGCTCAAGGGAGGGAGTGAGGAGGATGCTGCTGGCCTCTTCATTGGTGGCCACCGACAGAACTGGAGGAAACGGCCACAAACTGAAGCACCAAAAGTTCCACAGGAACTTAAGGAAAATTTTTTTAACAGTGAGGGTAACAGAGCACTGGAACAGGCTGCCCAGAGAGGTTGTGGAGTCTCCTTCTCTGGAGATCTTCCAAACCCCCTTGGATGCAGTCCTGTGCCACGTGCTCTAGGTGACCCTGCGTGTGCAGGGGGGTTGGTCTAGATGATCTCTAGAGGTCCCTTCCAACCTTAACCATTCTACGATTCTATGAAAAGACGAGCAGCCATCCGTGCAGCAAGTAAGCAGCTGCTCTCAGTGGCTTCACTCCACAGTTAACACACAGCTCAGCCCTCTGCGTGCTCCTATAGTTGTCCATGTAGACATCAGCGTCTCTCAGCTATGCCCTACCACAGTCCTCTAGCTCTGCTCTGTCAATCTCCCCACATCCAGCACTGCCCTATGGATCTCTGCACGGTCTCCCAGCATGGCCCTATAGCTCATCGTGCCCCTCGTTCTGCCCTATAGATTTCAACACTGCCCCCCCAGCACTCCTCTGTGTCACTCTGTGCCCTCTGGGATACCTTTATAGCCCTCGACTCAGCTTTCCAAGGCTGCCCTATATCTGTGCCATCCAGCACTGCCTCGCAGCCCACTCCTAAAGCCTCCAGCTCTAATTGTGACTCTCTGGGACACCAGCATTGCTTCATATTTCTCTGCCCAACTATCCCCACCTCTGCCCTATAGCGCTGTGCCCATGAGCACCACCCTAGAGCTCTCTGCAAAGCCCCCAGCGCTGCCCTATAGGTCTCTGCACAACCCTGTAGCACTGCCCCAGAGCTCCCCTTGCCCTCATCACTGTGCTACCCAGCACTGCTCTGCAGCTCTCCAAACAGTCATCCAGAACTGCCATATGGTAGTTCAAAATTCACCTAAAGATCTCAGTACACCTGCCCAGCACTGGCCTATAAAGCCTTGCACAACTTGCACAACTCAATACTGCTCCGTAGCCTCCAGCACTGCCCCATAAGTCTCTGTCCAGGCCCCATCATGGGTGGGTAGGGTAGATTATTGCAGGGTGGTGCAATATCAGCACTCGTAACTGCTTTGGGTGAGAAACACCCCAGATCTGAGAGCAAGTAGAATCAAGAGTCCTGCATCCACCCAGGCCTGGGGCTTTGGGGAATAAACCAATTTGGGGGCTTCCCTGGGAAGAGGACGTGGGCACCTCATGCCAAATATCAAAGGGCTCTTGCGCCTTCACCAGAGCTTTGAAGGCAAAACCCCTTTAGCAGCTGTGAAAATGTTGCAGTTTGAAAGCCGTGGTAGTGGGGGGGAAAGGAGATATCAAATCAGTATCGGATTCACGAACAGTCCGTGGACCGTAGGTCCAATCGCCTTCCTCCAAACAAGCAGTTGAGTTCATAAACAGTATGATTTATTCAAATGCAACATTTACAGAGCAGGTTTTGGATGTCAGTACAGGAAATTTTCTACTAGAGCGTGGGGTTTTTTAGCTAGCTCTGATGTACAAATGTGCAATCATCACTCACCCCAGAAGATGGGAGAGGGCTCTCAGTCTCGAGTCTCCTCAGGCGGCATCCTGATGCGAGGGGAGGAAAGGGGGATCAGCGCATCAACTGATCCAGAATTTATGATGGATTCTTCCCTCTCACTTGTTAGTCTCCTCAGGGAGCATCCCAGTGCGAGGGGAGGGAAGGGGGCTCAGCCTGTCGACTGACCCAGGAGTTACGATGGTTTCTTCCCCCCTCCTTTTCATCCTTAGTTCACCTTTTATACTTTTATTTACATTCAGGTGGAGCTTGAGTGACTAGAGTCATACTTAATATTGTTATTGATTGGTGAAAAAGATTCTCGCTTTCATTTAAAGGTACAGTCAATCGAAAATCTAGAGCGCATGCTCGGTGAGGGGTGGTCGTACCTCGGAGGCGGGTAACTTTTGGGATGGAGGTGTGGTTTTCACATTATAATGAGCAAAGTTCAAGCCAAGTTGATCTGAAAGGAGTGATTTGCCACCTTTGCTGGCTCAGCACTGGAGATGTTATCGTATATCTCCCATTAGACAGCCACTGTGCGGCTTATCAGCAACCCAGCACAGGGAGTGCAACAGAGTTTGGCCACGGTGTCTTCACCCCGCTCCATCCTCCGTTACTCCCCTTTGCAGCTGTGAGGAGGGCAGATTGTGCTGCCCAGGGAACAGAGGCAGCAGAGGAGTGGAGGAGCAGAGTCTGTGGCTACCAACCATCCTGGAAGTGGCAACTGTGTAGCACCCCAAGCAAGCTTCTGTAATGCCAAAACTTCAGTTAGATCCCAGTTTTCCTCTGCAGCAGAGCTCACACAGACTTCCTCGAAGCTGTGTCCTTTGTAAAGATGATGCTTCACTTTCCTGCCCGTTGCAAGAAACGTTCTACCACATGTTTGGGGCACGCTCATTTTGTGCATGTCATACACCAGCCTTTCTGAAGAGGGCTGTAGCTGCACATGCTTCTCTCCCAGCAGACTGACAAGGTACTCTAAATTTAAGGGGAGAATAGTATCGGATGGAACTTCTAGTGGGATGGCCCAGGTAGAGGTTGTTCTCTCACTTCTCACAGCGCATGAATACAAGAGGCTGCTGAGGAGAAATCAGTGTCCTATGCAGAGGCAGTGCAAGAAGTATCTTGAAACTCAAGCAGAATGAATACAGCAAATTGTGGCTTAATTTTTTCATGCCTTTGTACCAATTTAGGTCTATCAAACTGATCTTTTTTACCACTTGGAGGGAATGGAGGAGGGGAAGAAAAAAGGAAAATAAGCTTGTTTTGCCTTCCACCCTCCATTCTAAAGTTTCTTTGGACTGATTTGCAATGAGACAAGCATTTCTGGGGGTGGTTTATACCAACCAGTCATCACAGTCATCACACCAACCATCTTCTGTAGAGATTCCTTTCCACTGACTTCAAGGGCTGTCCAAGTGTTTGGCTTTGACTTAAGTTACAGAGGATGACTCCAAGTTAGCTTCTGCATTAGTAGAATCCCTACCTTTTTCATGTGCCTTAGATCTAAGCCTTGCCTCACCTACCTTAAACAAAGACCGAAACTGAAATCATAGTTCAACATGAGATCTGTGGTTAGGAACGAATCCAATGCTAACAACAGCCTTAAATTAGTATCAGCTCCAACTATTTCTTTAACTTGTCCCCAGTGAGGCAATCCTGGGGCAAATCATAGAGATTTTATCCCATGCCATGTCTCGGGGAGGCCCAAGAGGAGGAAGAGCTATGCAGAAGATGGCATGTTGAGCCAGGAAGCAGCAAGGCAATGGGGGAAGATGCTCAGGAACCCAAATTCATGTTTCTCTTCCACCATCCCTGCAGCCCTGCAGTGCCTCAGAGTTGAGGATGTCACAGTCCATCAATATTTTGTGCTCCAGCTGTTCCTTTCCTCCACCCCACATGATGAAAAAGAGACCAAGAGTCAGGAAGGAGGAAAGGGAGTCTGGCACTTTCTTCTCAGCTATTAATAATCAGGCAATCCTGATCAGAGCTGTTGCCAGTCAGAGTCTCCCCGGTCCAGCACAGCATGGTTGTGTTGCTCCTGATCTGCAGTTCATAGAGCAGCCGTGGCAGGATCATGCTAGGTGGTGACTGGAGGTTCAGAGAACACAAGAACATCTTCAGGCTGGAAGCAGCCTTGCTGTGTTGTGCACATTTGCTCTGGAGAGCAAGAAAAGGACCTTTTCTTTCTGAACAGGGTCAATAGGTTTGGGCTGAATTCCTGCTTAAAGTTCATTAGAAATTGCCTCTATGCTGGAAGTGGAAGAGACATTTCCCATTCCCCAAGAGCACTTGCTGCCTCTCTTAGGGCTCTAAGACATTCCTGAATGGAATTCCTGTTACCCTTAGCAGATCTAGGAGTCAGAAGCCTTGATTTTTATGGGAGGTCTCCAAAAAGAGATGTTTCCTGCAGTTGATTTTATAGTCAGCATTGTAAGAAAGTAGGCTATTACACCAGGTATAATTTTTGATGTCAAAAGAGATCCTAAATACAAGCCTTCCTATCTTGTCTCAGATGGCCTCTTGTGTAGGACATCACCCTTAGGGTTCACAGTCGTTGATTCCAGAGCATACTTGGGATAAAGCTGAAAACAGAAGATTCAGTTCCCTTTCATAAATCTGGCTCTACGTGATGCAAACGTAACTGTGAGAAAGAGAAGAGCAGTGTAGAAAGTGTCCTCACAAAATTCCTTCTGTTAGATCTTTGCTTTATTTCTCTCAAGCTCATGATTGTGGACCTGAGCTCTGCCCTTGCTGAATCATCTCTTCCTGCACAAGTCTAGGAATGGCTTCTGCATGAGTCTGCTCCTGACTGGATATCCCATGGGCCAAAGGCCTTCTGCCCGTGCTGAACCTGTGGCTGCAGAGATCCTCATCCTCCTAGCAGGACTGTGTGGTGAGTGCCTTTCATGCAGGGCAGAATGTTCCCCTGCCTGCTACTGTGCTCTTGCATTTCCTTGCATGACCCCTCATATTCGTTGTATATATTTTGGGGATGTGCAACACTGGAGGGCTGTTGCTCCTTTTCATTTCTGTGCAGTTTGATTGTTGTTAACTGCAGATTTATAAGGAAAACATTTAGAAAGTGGTGTGTGAGTAACATCCATAGCTTGCTGGGTACAGCAGCAAGGAGGGTTCATGCAGAACTACCAAGCACAGATGACAAAAAGCAGCTCTGTTCCACCTGATTTCTGGAGAGGGCTCAAATATCTTTCAAAAATGCTAGCATTTTCTAGGAGATGGATGCCACAAAAGGTGAGATTTTTTTTTCAGCAAATTAGCAAACAGCTTATAGGTCACTGTCAAAATCATGGTCAATAGACAAAAAAAAAAAAAAAAAAAACACAGAGAGTCATTTGCAAAGGAGATGATGCCAAATAGGCAGTCAAGTTAAAGCACGGGAAGAAAGAAGTATAGAGCTGACAGTGTGCTGAATGAGTGTGTTGCTGCCATCTCAGCCAAGATGATATGCTGCAGAGTTTGGAGGGTTAAAAAAAGTGGGCAAAGGAGAAACCAAGACAGGTGCTTTCAGAAAATAAGGCAGTCAGGTATAGCTGTGTGAATAGCATCTCTGCCTCATCATTTGGTAACCTTTTACTATTAATAGACCAAATCATGTTCACTTACATATCAGGACTTTCAGGAGTTTTAGGCTGAATCTTCCCTGTTTGCATCTTCATCCATGTCTCTTCTTGATCTGTAAGCCTTTACCTGAGGCCATGCAACACCCGTATTTTTTGGCTGGATCTTCTGGGAAAATTCCTGCAGGGGGTGATTCCAACTAGACCTAGTCATTTTCTGGGCACATGTTATGTTTTGGCAAGTTCTTGTCCGTTATGTTTTCTTCTGCTGTCTGGGCCAGTGAAGATCTCTATGGAAACCTTTATGCTAGGACATCTATTTGAGGAGAATGTTTGGCATGTGATAGTATTTCCACCTTTCTATGTTTTTCTACTGTGAATTCTTGCTCAACATTGCTTCTGTGAAGAGTCTGTAACTCAACTACATGTGCAGCTACACAGTATATTTAGATTTGTACATTCACCTTAAAACCTGTGTGGAGCCAGGCACTTTAACAGGAATTAGTAAGCACTCATTTTGGCCCTGCTAGTTTTGAGGGACTGTATATCTGTCTCTAGTAGAAAAAAGCCTGGGATTTTCCTAAGAGCTGGTTTTCATGTGGTCCTGTAAAACATATTCCTCTCATAGTGTCATTGTGCATTTCTGTTAAAGGAACAGGGAGGTTAGGCTTTTGCTTGTGTAAGCAAAATCATAACATTATGAAGAAATAGACAGTATTGGTGCCGGGGTCACCACTTTTGTGCCCTGCTGTCTCTTGACAAACACATTCCCACTATTTTCTCTTTCTCCCTTGCTGGTTCTTTCCCCTTCCTCTCAGTCAACAAGCAGAGACACTTGAAAAAATGAATGCACTCCAGGCTGTTGTTTAGCTTTTTCTTTTCCAAAGTTTCTCATTAACATTTCCTTTCCTTCTCTTCCCTTCATTATCAGCTTCAGGTCCTGCCCCAGTAAGACTTGTAAATGGCCCTGATTCTTGTACTGGTCGGCTGGAGGTGTTTTACAATGGTATCTGGGGGACAGTGTGTGATGATCGCTGGGACCTAGCTGGAGCCCGCGTGGTATGCAGGCAACTGGGCTGTGGGATGGCACTGTTGGCCTTTGGCGGTGCTCGGTACGGACGAGGAGAAGACCCCATCTGGCTGGACAACATGCGCTGTGTGGGGACCGAAATCGCTCTTTCCGAATGTGAGGCCCAGCCCTGGGGAGTCCACAATTGCGGGCATGGAGAAGACGTCAGCGTTGTGTGCTCAGGTGAGTCTCAATCCCATCACATCTTGCTTCACCTAGTGTGTATATCAGTGTGCTCTACCAGAGGAAGGATTAAAAGATGCAACAGTTCCTGCTTCTTAATCATGGTTTGACCACAGAGACAAATGGGAGACCACAAAGCCCTGTGTAACCAGAGCACAAAGCATGGACTAGGAAGTGGCCCCACTAATGTCAAACTGCCTTGATCTTCTGTCACAGTTGAGCCCAAAGCTATAGCATGCCCATTCCTAGCAATAAAGTTCTGTCTCATGCAGTCTGCATTTTCTCTCTCAGACTGCCAATCTAGACTTAGACTTAACCTATCTAAATATCTGAGTTCATAGTCATTGCTTCTTCTGAACTGAGTGCAGGTTGCCTTTATAGCCGTGTCTCGTCAATATGGTCAGTAGTGTTGGAGATATGGCTCATGCTGTCCTAGAGCAGCACCTAGTTCTCCTTCAGCATCCACTTTACTACATGATGGATAACTCTGCCACTCTCAGATGCTCTTACCTGGGTGTCTTCTGATTGTACCATGAGTGTAGGCCTTCTGCTCACAAATAGACACATACATACACATACATATGGTCAGCAACAGATAGAACAATTTATTTTGAGCAAAATTTCAACCCGACAGAAAGGCAAACAACCCCTTCCCCCATGATTTTGTGAAGAATCAGCTTCTTTACATGATTGTCCCAGATAATTTCTAAATGTTGTTCTCAGCTTCCAAGTTCTCTGTTTGTCTTATTCCGTGTTGAAAACATCCGGGCTGCATCTCCTTGCCCGTTTCTCGGCCTCACTGCTTGCTGGCTGCACATCCTAACTGCTGGATGCCTTCCAGGCTTGCCTGGTAGATGTTCCTCCTAAGCACTGAGGTCAACTGCATGCCCAAGAAGGTCCCTAACCACTTTCTCTCTGTCAATATTTACAGGGACACCCAATCCAGATGCAGTCCTGATCAGGCTGGTGAATGGCTCGGGCCTCTGCTCTGGCAGAGTCGAGGTCTTTCATGAGCAAGAGTGGGGCACAGTGTGTGATGACAACTGGGACCTGGCGGATGCTGAGGTGGCATGCAGAGAGCTGGGTTGTGGCTCAGCATTGTCAGCTCCAACGGGAGCTCACTTTGGGAAAGGCTCTGGCCACATCTGGCTGGATGAAGTGAGCTGTGCTGGAATGGAGCCTACCCTTTCCCTGTGCCAGGCCAGTTCCTGGGGAAATCATAACTGCAACCATGGAGAAGATGCTAGTGTTGAATGCTCAGGTAACTCTGATTCCTGTCCCATCAGGGCTGGTGCCTAAGCTACCACTTTTTATTCATTTTATTTTTTATGGGGAAGGTACATGTGCTGTGCTGCAGAAGTGCTTTGAGATGGTTCTGAATATAGATGTTTACATTGCAGTCCTATTAGTGGAGGTCAGACTGTCTGATTGATGTGTTCTAGGGAAGGGAACAGGGAGCTTCAAAGGTGACATCTGCCCTCACATTACACTGCCTCACAAGGGACTGTGGATTTGGGAAAGAGGGGAGTGCATGAGCAGAGCCTACTCTTCTCGTTGAGTGTCTGCGACTTCTTTATCTTTTGGCCATGAGATTCTGCAGTGATTTAAGTGACAGGATCCTGACTCCAAGGCAATTGCAAATCTTAAGTCCTGGGATGTTTGGATACTTGACACTTGTCTCTTTTCAGAACCAACTCAGCTCCGGTTGGTGAATGGCTCCAGTCGCTGCTCAGGGAGAGTTGAGGTTCACCACAACCAGCAGTGGGGAACTGTGTGTGATGACAACTGGGGCCTCAGTGATGCAGAAGTGGTTTGCAGGCAACTGGGATGCGGGATGGCCATATCAGCCCCTGGCCATGCTCAGTTTGGGCAAGGACATGATCCCATCTGGCTGGATGAGGTGAACTGCACAGGGACAGAAGGTACCATCACTGAATGTGGTTTGCAGTCCTGGGGAGCCCATAACTGTGACCATGCAGAAGATGCCGGTGTTGTATGCTCGGGTAAGTCTAGTCCACGTCATAGCTTCAGGGACTATTTTTCTGTAGTAACAGCTGCACCTAATTTCAGTTTGTTTTCCTCTGTAGACATTGCTTTTCTTTGTGTGTAATACCATTGTAAGCAACAGTCAAAATGCTTGTGGGAGGTGAGGTAGCTCTTCCTGTTGGCATCATATCAACAGATCATCTAGATGCATTCTTACTTGTTTATGCTCTTTGTCTTACTAACACCTTAAAATGTGTCAACTCGCAAATGGATTACCATGCACAACATGTGAACTTGCTATGGATGTTTAAATACATGTATTCGGAGGAGTTATTTGGTCATTGGCACTGTGGAGGCCATTCCAACTCTATGTCCTGTGCTTATCCTTGATACCTAAAGGTGGTCCATTGTTGAAGGACACCCTCATTATACCTTCAGTTTGCAAAGGGAGGCCAATCCTGTGTTACCAGAAGAGCAAATCTGGGTGACTTCAAGGAATATCTTGCAAGGAGCTGTAGCAGAGGAAAGCAAACAGGAAAGTACTAGGGAAGGGCTCTCCTAGGCCTCATGTTTTATTCATTCATTTTGAGGCAAACACCTATTGCCCTTTCTGTCATGAGTGCAGTGTTAAAATTGGTTGAATTTCAAGACCGTGATAGCCTGATGTCTTTCCTATTGCCTCCAGCCAAAATATGCTGGTATATGCTTGATACTGCTCTGCCCTTTTTGTTTATCTGCTGTGTGTTTGGCCTGTTCTCCTCTTTTTTATCTTTTTATCTCTTTTTTAAAATCTTTTTTAATCATTTTGTTTCTTTATGCTCTTTATCTCTTTCTGTGGCTCTGTGATTCTTCATTGTTTTCTTCCCATATATATCGACAGAATGAAGCCATGTCTCATACCCTTCATTTGCTATTGTAAATAGTGCTTTTTAAAATCTTTCCCCTTCATCATATCCCCTTAGGGAACTGTGATCCCTAGCACACCTACTTCTGTTTGTTCTGAAGTTCATAGGTTGAACTGGGTGTCCAGGAGTCTTCCTGGCATTGCCTCCTGTCTTCTGCATTGGAAATAGTCTTTATGAGTCATCCTCTAAGATTGGTAGCCAACCTGTCATTAATGAAAAGGGACAGATCTTTCTGTTCCTTTGTTGTTTCTGACTGAAGAGGCTGATTTGAATGGGCAAAGCACTGTTATGCCCTTGTGCATTGTATGATTTCATATAGTTGCAACCAGAAGCAGAGCATCTGCTTCATAAGACTGAGGAATACACTATCCCTGCTTATTCATTATGCTAATTCCCATTTTAGAACCCACAGAGTTACGACTGGTGAACGGCTCAAATCCGTGCGCTGGACGAGTGGAGGTGCTTCACCAAGAGCAGTGGGGAACAGTGTGTGATAACGGATGGGACTTGAAAGATGCTGAAGTGGTGTGCAGGCAGCTGGGCTGTGGTGCTCCCATCTCTGCTCCAGGCTGGGCTAGATTTGGCAGAGGCTATGACCCCATCTGGCTGGAGAAAGTGAGTTGCACTGGGACAGAGTCTGCCCTTACCGAATGCAAAGCCAAACCATGGGGAGTCCACCACTGCCATCATGGGGAAGACGCCAGTGTAGTCTGCTCAGGTAACCCTTTGTCACTTTATTCGTTCATGTTTGCATCTTGCTGCCACTGAGGATATGGGTAACTATTTTCTTCAGCGGACATGGAAATGAGAAGGTCCCTGCTGCAAGGAATGGTTGTAAACACAAGGGAGATCTTATCCCCACTGCTTCCCCCATTTTTTTCTGGCTAGTTTTCAGCTCAAGTTACTGAGCTTCTGACTGTGTCAACATGGTGGAACTGACTGTTCAATGGGAATCTCTGGTCCTGCTATTTCATGAAGTCCTGCATGAGATCCCATACGCAGAGTTATTTTTGTGTGCTCTTCCTACAGGGTCATTTTTGTCTTTGTTTCAGACCCAATGGCTCTTCGTCTGGTGAATGGCCCAAGTCGCTGTGCAGGGAGACTTGAAGTGTTTCATCAGCACGAGTGGGGGACAGTATGTGACGATGAATGGGGAATAAGCGATGCAGAAGTGGTGTGTCGGCAGCTGGGCTGTGGGGCAGCTGTCTCAGCTCCTGGCTGGTCTCACTTTGGGCGAGGTCATGGCCAAATCTGGCTGGATGAGGTGAACTGCACAGGGACCGAAGCTGCCCTCTCTGAATGCAGAGCCAAGGCTAAAGGAGTCCATAATTGCCACCACAGAGAAGATGCTGGTGTGATGTGCTCAGGTAGCTGCTGTTCATATGATGATGAATTAGTGAGTAATAACACCGCACAAGCTTACTCTACCAATTTTCTCTCCTTGTCTATGGCAATGCTCTTTCCACATAAGAATCTCTGAATTTTTAGACAACGTTGATAGGTTGACTTGTGTCAAACATGTGAGGAGTCATTCTCCACATCAGATCAAACACTCAGTTCCTCCCTCACTGAGTCAACCATGAATCAAGCATGAGAAAGCATCTCTCTCTCTCCCAATTGCAGACCCAACTGAAGTCCGACTGGTGAATGGCTCAAACCGCTGCTCTGGAAGAGTTGAGGTGCTGCATAACCAGCAATGGGGAAGTGTATGTGATGACAGCTGGGACTTGGATGATGCAGAAGTGGTATGCCGGCAGCTGGGCTGTGGGACAGCCATATCTGCTCCACCTAAAGCTCAGTTTGGGCTGGGATATGAACCCATCTGGCTGGATGACGTGAACTGCACAGGCTCAGAGGCGTCCCTCTCCGAGTGTGGGGCCAGGCCATGGGGAGAGAGTAACTGTAACCACAGAGAAGATGCCAGTGTGGTGTGCATAGGTAAGACACTCCTCCAGCCCCACATGGTGCATCTCTGCATGGAGCAATGTCGATGATGGAGTCAGCACACCATTGTGTCCCGTAAGGGAAGCATGTGTATAACTAAATAGAGAAACCCAATTATCTTGGATACCTGAGGGAATTTAAAATGGAATTAGATGTCTGTGTGTTTGCCGGTGATAATGTTTACTTCACATTGCAAGTGGCTATGGTCTGAGGCCCCATCTTCATCATGCCCTCTGGTGAGCTACAAGAATTCATGTGTTTGACCTGCATTTGTCTCTTGTAATTCCAGGACCAGCTCAGCTCCGTCTGGTGAATGGGTCCAACCGCTGCTCTGGGAGAGTTGAGGTGCTTCATAACCAGCAATGGGGAACTGTATGTGATGATCACTGGGACCTGAGCGATGCAGAAGTTGTGTGCCGGCAGCTGGGCTGTGGGATGGCTCTATCAGCTCCAGGCTCAGCCCAGTTTGGTCAAGGAACAGACCATATCTGGATGGATGATGTTGAGTGCGCAGGGACAGAATCCATCCTCTCTGAATGCAGGTCCAAGATTGGGGAACCAGCTATTTGCCACCATGAGGAAGATGCTGGTGTTGTGTGCTCAGGTAATTATTTTTTTCCAAAGCAGAGGAAGTGCAATTTGTGAATTTGAACTTCTGAATTTGTGCAATATCAAACTCTGAAGTAGAGCTGTTCTATAGAGAACCTGTCTACCTTTTTCAGTGGCTGTGCTTGCCAGTAAAAGCTTGGGGAGATGGAAGACTAGAGCAAACTGAAAAATATAGAGTTGTTGTTGAACCAAAGAATTAAAACAAGCAAACAAACAGAACCCAATGATGCATATGACTAAGTCTCCCTAGGTATATAAAAGATGAGATCTAGATTTTGGTGCAATCCAGAAAGCTCTAATTTGTTAGGTTGAGAACAGGATAGGAAGAAAGGACTCATCTTGCAAAGGTATATTGGGATTTTATTCTTTTTCAGAGAGCATATCTTAATATTCTCTTTTCCATAAATTGTCTTATTCTAGCTTATGTTAAACTAAAACCTAGGTTTAAATATTCTAAATCTCTCTGGTGTTTGGGGATGCTCAGCACAATGACAGGACCAGGCACTCCTTCTCAAAGGTCTGAGTGATTCAGTACCACCAAGCACCATTTCAGCCCAGAATCTTTTCTCTGCTAGGAGTTTGGTGCCAGAGGGGGTCTAGATTTCAAAATTGTTTCCATTATACGGGCTTGCAGAAGTATTATTCTAAATGGCTGGAAATGCAAAGAGAAATTTCTCAACAGAAATTATCAGAAAAAAATGCAAAATTTGGTGATGCATATTAGTCACATGATCTCAGTGAATAGTGCAGGAGTGGAAAGAGGCAATCAGTGAAGGCATCTCCAAAGAATGAAGGCTTCATTTCCACTTGCCAAAAGCGAGTCTTCTCCTATTTCAGAACCCACAGCACTGCGGCTGGTGAACGGCTCAAATCTCTGTGCTGGGAGAGTCGAAGTGCATCATAAGGGGCTTTGGGGAACTGTGTGTGATGATGACTGGGACATACAGGATGCTGCAGTGGTGTGCCATCAGCTGGGCTGTGGAACGGCAATCCTGGCCCCTGGAAAAGCTCGGTTTGGTCAAGGACAGAAGGCCATCTGGCTGGACAACGTGAACTGCACAGGGAGGGAAGGCACCCTCTCAGAATGCCAGGCCAGGCCATGGGGGCAACACAACTGCAACCACGGAGAAGATGCTGGTGTAGTGTGCTCAGGTAATGTGACCACTATCCTGTTGGAAAATGATCTCATCAGGAAGCAAAGCATGCTGCCATTAACCCCTTATTTAAGCTGAACACTTCTGAGGCTCAGTGGCTCAGGAGGGAGGACAAAATATTTGATTTCTTCTAGCATAAGCTTTTAGACTGCATCTGACACAACAGAATTGTGTTTAGCACCATGGTCAACATCTTCATCCCAGGACAGGGATTTATGAGCATACACTCACCATGACATCATGGGGAATGATACTGACACTAGGAAATCTTCTTTATGAGGAAAACCTTCCAGGATAGAAAAAGGAGGACTTCCACCCGCAAAACTACAGTATGTGGAACATCCTTATGGCTGAACTGGGAAGCTGAGAATCATGGTTGGTGTTGGAAAAAATTATCTCAATATCCAGCCTTGCCTCTCTCTTCCCACTGGCCTTTGGAAAAGTCTGGAGAGCTTCAGGTCCTCTAGACTCTGCTCAAAGCCAGTGGAGACAGAACAGCAGCAACTGTGTAATGTGATTTACAGAAAGAACTGTTTGGAGATGGTCCAGCCCTAGCAATACCCTCTGGGAATAAATCATTCTGAAGAGTGTCCTGCTTGGAACAGTCAGATTGAATGCACATTGAACGGACCTCAGTGGTCCATCCCTGAGGTAGACAGTTGTGATACTTCCCCAGTGGTGCATGTAGGTGAGTTTTGAATGGCCATGACAGTGCAATGGGCAGCTGGAGAGGCTGTACCACAGCATGTAGGGAACTGTGTGTGATGATGCCAGGAACTTAGTAGATGTTTTCTCTGAATCTCCTTTCCTGAATTCAAGGATCACAGAATAAGGTAGGTTGGTGGCAATCTCTGGAGAGTTTTGATCCAATCTCCCACTGACAATTAGACCATGTTGTTCATGGTCTTCACTAGATAAATTTGAAGGTCTCCAAGAATGGAGTTCCACTGCCTTTCTGATGTCTTCCAATATTTAGCCACTTTTACGGGAGAAAATTATTTTCCACTGTCTCATGGGAACTTTACATGGTGTAAGCTCTTTATGTGCTGTTGATAAATTTGTGTTTCTTTCTTGAATTAGCTCTGTATGAGCAAAGTATTACTTCCCCCCCACAGGCCCTGTTATGTTGCAGTCTTCACAGCCTCTTCCACTGCTCCCTTTGCTTGTCTCAATCATGGCACCAGTCTTGATGCTACTTTGTGGGATCATTGTTTATCAGAAGAGAAGAAGAATACAAAGCAGGGTTTTTAATTCCGCTCCAGGTGAGCTATGCTATAGATGAGTAGGGTAGCAGAATTTCTAGAGGAAGATGGTTGGAAATGAGGTTTGTTCAAAATGTTGATGTCAGTGAACCTTTGAAAGGAAGAATATTTCTTTTGGCTCATATTGAAAATAGCTTCCTATTCTGCTTTGGCTTCTCAAGGACTTTCCTGTTCTGCTGTGACCTTTCCTGCCTGGTCTCTTTCACCTTCTAACATTCTCCTTCTTCCAGTTTTGTCCTTTCACTTTGACACCATCGTTGGATTATGACACATTTGGATTACTAACTTTGGGTTACAGCACACATGTTGGTGGAACTGCCTTTGACCTTGCTGAATGTTCTACTGCAGTTCCTTCTGTTGCCTGAACAAACTTTACATTACATGGGCTTATTTACCTCATGCAATGAGCAGCTTTGCTGGATCCCACCCTGCCCCTTTGCAGTGAGAAAGGACCAAGAACTGTTCCATTTCTGAACTTCTAGGGATGGGATGGACACTGGGAAAACAGAATTCCCATGATGCATTTTCCTTTCCGAGAAGTGAAAGGAAGGATGAGGGGCTGGGCCAATCTCTTCCTCATGCTAATAGCTTTATCAATGCAGTCCTATATCTTTTTCGTCTCAAAAAGGGACAGAACAGCAGGAAGTGGCCAAGAAAGACACGCTATGACGGGTAATTCAGAGAAGTTTCTGTGAATGCTGTTGTGAACTCTGCATTGCGGTCCAGGAAAGCATGACCTTTACCCATCTGTCCCATTGGTACAGGTGTTACTTATAGGCCTGTGCATGATGAGATGAGGGAGATATTCTTTTCAGGGCCAGATGTACCCAATTTCTTTGACAAATATTGAAGATTGTGTCTAGAGAGGGATATGAGGGGTATCAGTCCCCTGCAAAAGCAGTACCTGAGCAAGAACCTTTAGCTGTCACATTAAAGGGCATGTTTCCGGCTGTGTTCCCTATGATGCATGGGAGAAGCCTGTGTCTGAATCCCTATGTTCTACAGGTTTTGTGCACATGGAGGATCTGCTTATCTCTGAAATCTCCCTTTCAACACATGGAGCAGAGCAGCTGGCAGCAAGAGCAGTTCCTACAGATGATCCTGGCAACAAAAATTCTCAGCTGGTGGGAGAAGACACCATGCAAGGGGGATCAGTTCTGTGAGGCTTGTTCTAGGCCCCCATATGTAGGGGCTGTTGGTGCCTTGGAGCTTTCTTGGTACCTGCCAGGATGTGACGCTCCTGAGGACTGTTGTGTCATGCCTAGAACAGAATACGGGGGCCAAATTGTGTTGCTGGTTCTGTCCTCAGGTTATGCAGTACCAGGTACCAAGTGTTGTAACTGATTCTGCTAGGAAGGATTGACTCTCATCTTGTGACCGCCCCATACTGTCTTTGCCCCTCTCTGAGTCCAGCATGGTCCTTCCAGCTGTCATAACACTCCAAATCCCTTCAGAGGACCCCAGAGCCACTTCCTCATCTGAGATTTCCCTCTGTCAACGTAGCCTGTGACCACTCCAGACACAAAACTGTAGTGATACAGCTGTGACGTATAGGGAGGCCTGATACCATTGAGGATTCTGGACCTCCTCTTCTCTACACAGTTGGGTTTCTAGAGGTTAATCCATCAGCCATCTCCCTACCATCTCAGTCAGTCACCCCAGCAAACATAAGGCATGACACACACCTCATGGCACCAAAGGATAGCATGCAAAAGATATTTGATGCATGGATGTTCTTCAGGTTCATGCTTTCATTTTTTGTGCATTTGTGAAAATAAAAATATTCTTTAACATTTAAGCACCATTTTAGTGTCTTCTCTCCCTCTGTTTTTTTTTAATAGCTATTTACTCTAGTCCATGGAAGCTGCAGAACAGTTCAGCTTATCCCTAAGTAGATGCCTACTCTTAAGCTGATAAACTTTGAAACTCCATTGACAGTACTGTTTGAGAATTCAAAACAGCTCACACATAAGTACTTAGAGTAATCTGAGATGCCCTACATATAGGACATTGACATGAGGCCGACTAATAATAAAGGACCTGCGGGAAAGTAGATGCCTCTATGTGTGGACAACTAGATCCTACAGTGATCTCATCCATCTGCTGCATTCCCAAACACTCTCCCATGCATGCCGTGGGGGAACACTGGTCTTCCTGAGACTCTGGAAGCACAGGGCTCTGCCAGAAAAAGGATGCTGGCTGAAACTGTGGTTTTTTTGGTCATAGATTGTCATCTACTGAACAGTATACTCTAAGTGATGCAGCATACACTGAATATTCCAAAAGAGCTGCCTGGAAGCAGTGGAAAAAAAGCTTTTGCTAGGGAATGAGGGGAGTAGGTGTTCAGTTCTGTGGGCCAAAATCTTCCTATTCAGAAGTCTGCTAATGCCCTTGTTGGAGGGTACCAGCCTCTGTATGAGCTCTTGCACCTCCAGACCGCTTGGGGCAATTCAACTCATAGTGCAGGATACAGATTCCATGGGATTCGGCTTATGGGCAACCAGGCAGGGCCCCATGCAGGATTCTGTTAGATACTACTTACAGCATAATGATAGATACCATGTAGTCAGGTTGGTATTCTTCATAAAATACTTCCGTTTATACAGAAAATGTTAGCCAACTAGATGGAAATGAATGAATGTTGTGTTAAAAATGGTTGCTGCTACAGTTGAAAAATATGAACATCTACAAGTCTGTAGAAGAGTGGAGGTTTTCAGGAAACAGAAAACGGTCTTTTGAATGCACACCGAGCTGCAGAGGGTGGGAAAATGGGGGATTGGACTTTCCAGAGAGGATTGATCAGGAAGCTAGAAAACTAAGAGGTGGCTTGCATGACATATGGAGAGTGTCTGTGTGCCTAGGGGAATGAAGAACACGTAAAAAGCCCAAAAACCCAAAAGCTCATGGAAATAACAGCTTGCATTGACCAGCGAGGAGACAGGACCTAACCAAGTCTGTAGCTGTGGTATGTACAGATGAGTTTTTAGGGTTTGTGGAAGTGCATCCTCTGAGTGGTAGCTTTTAGTGTTAATTTTGGATTTACTTTGTGAATAAACATTTAATAATCCAGTGGATGGGAATGTCAAGAAATTTTGATCAATGTCTGCATGGATACCTGTTAGGCTGTGTTGCACTATGGGGAAAAATGACCTGGTCAGGAATAGTTTATCCGCCCCATTTTCAACATTTAGTTGGGCTGAGAGTTGACTTGTGCCCAAGAATTCCTTTATTCTCTCCCTGGCTATGGATGGAAGCAAGATGAAGGCATCTAATACAGACATCCCTATCTTAAGGATAGAGATCACATACAGACACATACATTTAAATGTCTTTATGTAGGAATATATAGATGAAAGGTTAATATGGCCAAGGATGAAAACAACAATCTGACTGCTTGATGGATAGAAAAATTTCTGAGGCCAACCATTATGGGAGTGCATAGGATGAAAGGTTAATATGGATCACCTGGTGAAGGTAGAGATGTGGAGATATAGAGGTCACCTGTGGAAGACTGGGGAAGATTGGAAGACCTTGGGCTTAGAAGGGGAGCTGCTGGGCTGTTCCTGCTCCTCGGTCTCCCCATATCTTTATCTGCTAACTGACTACCTCAATAACCTGGAGCAAGCAGTTTTTAATTCCAGCACCTGTTTGAAGGGAGGCTTATACTCAAAATCTTGTTATAGGCAAAAAAAGAAACACACCTTATGGGGAAAACCAAAAATAGATAGCACAGCTGAAATATTAACAATCTAATCAAAGGATCTCTGTTAGTCTTGATCTACTGATTACAGAAAAAGAAAGAAAAAGAAATGAAACTACTATACAGAAGAAATCTCAACAAGGCAGTTAAAATTATTATATCCATACTTCCTAGTTTTTACTACCTTTCATGGTGCTATGCTCACCTTTCCATTGCCATCTGGATCTGAAGGTTGGTGGTGCCAGTCTTTCATCTAGGGTTATTTCTGTGTGTTTTCTGGCATACTTTGACACTCGGGTCTTTGCTTATTGGCCTGCCACTCAGTTTTACATCCAAATTTACTCTATATGGTACTTTTTTAATCTATGCTTGTTACTCATTCTTTGTTACCCCTAAAACTGCTTTTGGCCACATCCATGCATGTTGACCATTAGTGGGTTATTTACAGACTTTTTGCTTCCAGTGACAGTCTGTGCTCCCTCTCTTATCTCCTCATACCTCTATGTCTCTACACAAGGTTGTGTGCTCCCACTTTTAAAGGCCTCTGCTATTACAGCAAACATATATTTCTCTCTCGATTTAAGTACACCAAGACACACCTCGACATTCAACAGCCTGTTCTGTGTGCCCTTTCTGGAGATGTGGGGAAAAGGGGAGTCACCAGTGGCTCTCTTCCCTTGTTTTCATGCTGGGCAATAAAGCAGTTCCTAGAGGGCTAGTTTTGCTTGTGTGGGAACCAGCACAAACTTCTCTGTGAGTCTGAAGTTGCAAGTGCAGCAGTAGTCACACATGCCCATGCTCCAGATCTCAGTTCTCTGCACTGGGAAATCAGAAATGTCAGTTCCTTTCTGATTCACTTCTGTCTTCTGCTGCAGCCTTTCCCATGTCAGAGGAACACCAGAGGATAAGGTTAAATCACTAATTAGAAGAATCTGGGGATTGAGGTTGAACAATAGATCTATTGTTTACATGAGATCTTGTTCTTTTGTTCCAATGAACCATATCTCCCAGATAATGTTGCTCAGGTACCTGAGTCTTCATGCCACAAACTGGGACATGCAACACAGTGTTTTCTGTGCTACAGAATTGCCCAGTGATGTGCTGCTTACTCTATTTCAGGCTCTGTGAAATGAACACACACATAAAAAATAAATAATTCTCTCTAAAGCCGCAGGGGCAGCCCATCTCAATCTGTGATACCCCTGGTCCTGCTCCCTACTAATGAACTGAGTGTCAAGGCAGTTGAGAGGTCCCTCTCTAGCATGCAGACAGAATCTGCAAAGTTAGCTCTGTTCTTGTTCCTAAAGCTGTGGTTCTCACTCACTTTGCCACCCTGGTTATTCTCCACTTAACCCCTAAACGCACAGTTCCTTGTTTAGTATTTTCCCAGCATAGCCCAGGAGAAATCAGTTTCAGGGTCTTCACAGATGGCTGGGTTGTAACCTTGTGCTGTTGCAGAGCTTCCTGCTCCCTCATTTACTCAGCTCACTCAGTTCTAGGAAATGGCCTGAATTGTTTCATTTCTTTGTGAGCTGAATGCTTGGTCAGAATGGTTAAGCTGGCTCCCGCGTTGGGCTGGGAGGTGAGATGGGAGAGCTTTCCACCAGCTTGGTGCAAGTTCATCCACAACACAACAGCTTCTCATCTGCTAAGTTTGAATATACTCCTACATTGCTCATCAGACAGTTCACATACTTGCATTTCAAGCCAATGAGCACGACAGGTAAGGTTTAAGAATGGGATACAATTCCCTTAATGGTAGTAATGGGATCTGAATAACAACATATGTGTCTTATGGCACTGAGGCATGTTACTCAACTGTGCAAACAGGAATTCACTTGCCTGCATGTGTGGCTGTGACATCTGAGGTCAGGGTATGTAACTGTGGATTCCATTTTCCAACCTTGCAAATCCCCTCTGCAAATGAGCTCTAATGGGGAGTCATTCTAGTCCACACCATCCTGGTGCAGGACATTGAGTCTTCTGACTCAGCAGTAACATTGCTTTCTTCATGATGTAATTAATAAAGGAAGCAGATGCACTTCTCTCTGGGAGATTCATTTCTGCATCTCTATTTCTGCAGCAAGGATTGCCTGAGAGGAGGTGCCTTCACGATGTCCATTAGGGGAGGTTTGGAGAAACCCAAGGATGGGCTGATGAAGAGGTGGGGTCAGTGCTTGGGCAGGCCCAGAGAAGGGAGAGCTTTGCCCTATATCTTGCTTTATATCCTGCATATTCCTTCACCTCTCTGCTCTCCCCACATATAACCACTGCAATGGGCACAGTTTGAATTTCACCGCAGGATCATCTCTGCTCCTCTCCCAGCCATGGGACCTCCTGGTGGGTCAGGACATGGCTGCTGCATGGTTTGTAACAGCACAAGGGGCTGTTTGGCTGTCTGTGAACGTTCCAGAATCCTTGTCTTCCTGGCAGGGCTCTGGGGTGAGTGACTTTTTCTCTCTGTTTCAGCTTTTCTTTCAATTTCTCACAAAGCCTTCAGGACACATTACACCAAATGTTCAGGGAGGGTACCAGGAGTCTTTTAGAGTGTGGTCCTGCAGTCTGCTGTGGAAAGAGGAGTATTAGGTGTGTTGGAACAGGGACTTCTCTGGTTATTCTTGGGTTTCAGAGGATGTGAAGACTTTTCCTCTAATCTCCAGCCTGCAATTCCATTCACACCTCTGTCCTCTGTGCAAAAAGCAGTTCTAGTCAGTTGTACAGGGCTATAAGCCAAGAGCCTTAACTTTGCTTATCATTTATGAAATAATATAATTGCCAGTATCAGGGCAGTTACAGTAAAAAAAAAAAAAAGAAAAAGGTATGAGCTGCCCCCTCTAGCTTATCGTGCTCTAGCTTATCCCAGACTAGAATTGTTTCCTGAGTCTTTTTATTATTACAGAGACAGTTCGTAATATATTAGGTCATAGAAGTGAAGGAGGACATGAGAGTGCATGCTTCAGATTAGTTGAGGAAGGGACCGAGGTGCCAAGATTGAGAGGTAGCACAGGGTGAGCCTGCGCTTGAAGAGATTAAGGGGTCAGACATTTGGAAAGTCTTCAGGTTCCCAAGTGCAGATATCTATGCTGGACTGCGATCTATGCTGGAAGTATTAGCAGAGAAAAATGAACCCATGAGAAAATCCTGATGGCTTCTCTGACTATATATCCAAACTTTACAGAGAACAGTTCACAGTGCTCTCCCTCTGCATTGCAAGAAAGTTTGGAGACTGCAGTGCAGTCACAGGACCGTACTCATAAGAAAGCATGCCTCTAAATAATGCAATGATTTCCTGCCATCTAGCATTTGTGCTGTGCAATGACATCAACTTTCCTTTTATTGTACCCAGTTTTCGAGCTCTTTTAAATCATTTTATTCATGTTCTGTAGCAGTCAAAAAGAACCCAACAAGAAGTTGTATGCCATAAAAGAGACCTGAGAGCAAGACATATGTGTATATATATATATATATACATATATATGAGATATAATTTTGCTGCTATGTAAAACTTTGACCCTTCCAGGTCTTTAGTTCAACTGAATGTTGAGTTGGTCATCCCATCTCAGGAAGGATGTACTGGAATAAGTGATGATCCAGAAGGTACATAGTGGGCTGTGAGCTTTTGGAAGTTGCTATGTCAGGAGATTGTGGACACTGATGATGTTAGTGAGTTCAGAGAGGAATTAGGCAAAAACATGAGTAATGTGTTTAAAAACAGATACTAAAGAGAAGATCCTTAACATAAGAAGTCTAGATGTTGGGAAACAAAGAAGAAATGAGACACAGGAGTACTAGGAGTCAGCCTAGTTTGCATCTTCAGTGGCACTAATGTAGACACACTAATGGACTGAACATTTCTCTGACTCAGTAGGAAATTTTGCTTGTTAAGTATGAGTTAAGTAATACTTGGGCAAAGTGTGCATCCCCCAATCCCAATTTTGTTTCTGTGTCTCTGTTTCGCAGAATCCTTGATCTGAATCTCTTTTCACTTGCGATGAACAAAAGCAGTGAGCATGGGCTGTAAGAGGAACATGCAGTATTCTTCTTGCTTTTATCAGGTTGCAAATGTTAGCTGCTGTGACAGCAATGTACAAGAGGCAATGTTGTCTCGACACTCAAAATGTTTACAAAATTGTTTCCTCTGGAAATAAGATTCCCCTCAGCTGAGTCAAGTCTAAACGAGGATTGCTCCTTCTTGCAGAGCTGAGCTACATGGTGTCAACCATGGGGCTTTCTCAGCCTTCTCATCTCCGTCCCGGCCTCTTTGAAAATGTTTAGGCCTAACCCACTAGCAGGGATCAGTGTATGAAGCTTTAATTTCATCCTGGTGTTCTCAAGGGGATGTTTTAAGAGCCTTTGGCTGCAGGTAGGACAGGAACGAGGGCTGTAAAGCACTTGGGAAGGGACATACAGAGGGGATCTAAGGGTGTTGGTAAGACATTACAGCTAGCCTTTCCTTCCTTGCAGTTTCCTTCCAAGGGCTGCTGGTAGCAGGTCAGTATTGCTGATGGTGAGTGCACAAGTACACACTTTTTTAGGGGGGAGGTGAGGGGAATTATGCTGTCTACGAGTAGCAGTATAAAACTGATGCAGTCACTTAACAAACCAGCAGTTGCCATTCGGAGGCAAGGCAACAGTCAACTGGCAGGGCATTTTGGTGGGAAGTGTCACTGGGGATTTCCTATCACCATTTCTATGTACAGAAAAACAATTATCTCTGGAACTAAATTGAGCAGGCTGTAGATTTCTCCAGGTGAACGTATGAGGCTTCCATGGATGAAGACCATCTGATGTCTATGGAGATTATTGCAGGGTAGTACCACCTATCATGGGGAAACTCCCTATTTCCCAACCAGAGGTTAATTAGGTGCAACTCATAGCCGCTGCCACCTTTTTGTGTACGAGAAACTACACACATGATCACACAAGGAAAATCAGAGCAGAAGATGCTAGGCTGCAGCAAAAATAAGGAAATTTCCACACAAGTAGAGATGACTGTTCTAATTCAGGAAATGAAAATTAAAAGACCACACATAATGAACACAAATCTCATGACATCTGATGACTGCTGGGCTGTTCACTGCCAGGTGCAACACAGAAAGATGCAGTGCGACTAGTGAAAGGGCCGAACAACTGTGCTGGGACAGTAGAGGTCCTTCACAATGGACAGTGGGGAACTGTGTGCGACGATGGCTGGGGCCTGGAGGAGGCGCGAGTGCTTTGCCAGGAGCTGGGCTGCGGGAAAGCGCTGTCCGCCCCCGGCTCGGCCCGCTTTGGCCAAGGATCTGGCCCCATCTGGCTGGATGACCTGGACTGCGTGGGCACCGAAGAGGCCCTGTCCACATGCAGGGCCAAGGCCTGGGGAGAGCATAACTGCAACCACGGAGAAGATGCTGGCGTGGTGTGCTCAGGTGAGGTGGCCTGGGTCAAAGCTAGCGCTCGGGACTCTGTTGCATTGGGTGGGCATGGGAGACTGCGAGGTTCTGGTGGTGTGAGTGGATCGGGGCTGGTGCACAGGCCCTGGGGAACTCTAAAACGCAAGCTATGCCTCTTGATGCTCTGGGTTGGGGACAGAGTTTACGGCTGTGCTCTCAGTTCTCTCTGGGACAAGTACAGGGCACAATGGGATGAATACCCAGAAGGATTCGGGGTCCGAGGTTGTCCTCACTCTCAGTTGCTCCCCATTTGCACAGCCATTGTGGTTCATTGGAGATTTCCTGCAGCCACGGCCTACAGCAGAGCACGTGGCAAGAGGAGAAGGTTCTTCTTGAGTTTCTCCTCCAAGGGAGGAAAGGGAGGTGCGGGCTGAAACGTCCGTGTGGACTCCAAATGCTTTCCAGCAGAGCTCCACCTGCCATGGTGCCAGGGGGTGCAGAGCTGCTAGGGCTTTGACATGGTGTCCAGTGACCACCTCTCAGAGGATCCACACACTCTGCAGTGACAGGATGTTGAGCTCAAAGCATTGGTCAACATGGGGACAAGAGGAAGAGAAGACATGGGTGCCCAGCATCTCTCCTTAGCCTTTGCTCGTGTGTTTGTTGCAGAGGCGAGCGAGGTGCGTGTGGTGAACGGCTCCGGGCGCTGCTCGGGGAGAGTGGAGGTGCTGCACGAGGAGCGCTGGGGCAGCGTCTGCGACGATGGCTGGGGCCTGGAGGAGGCGCGAGTGCTTTGCCAGGAGCTGGGCTGCGGGAAAGTGCTGTCCGCCCCCGGCTCGGCCCGCTTTGGCCAAGGATCTGGCCCCATCTGGCTGGATGACCTCAACTGCACGGGCACCGAAGAGGCCCTGTCCACGTGCAGGGCCAAGGCCTGGGGAGAGCATAACTGCAACCACGGAGAAGATGCTGGCGTGGTGTGCTCAGGTAACCCCATTTCAGGACTTGGCTGTTGCATTTAAATGAGAAGAACACAAGGATCATGGACCTATGCAGCTGCCTAAGGGGCATTAGTCAATACATGCAATGAAACCTGCATTGATGGAGGGCAAGGGGGATACTCAAGTCCATAGCTCTGCAGGAACGTGCTTTGAGACAATTTGAGGCTGAGGGAGCTGGGTCTATTCAGCCTAAGGAAGAGAAAGCTGAGACGGGATCTAATCAGTGTATATAAACACAAAGTCAAGGATGGACCTCTTTTCTGTGGTGGCCACTTCTAGGACTAGAGGAAATGGCCAAACTATGAAGCTCCAAAAGTTCCAGAGGAACTTATGGAAAAACGTATTAACAGTGAGGGTGATGGAGCCCTGGAACAGGTTTCCAGGAGAGCTTATGAAGCCTCCTTCTCTGCAGTTATTCAAAAGCAGCTTGGACACAATTCTGTGCCACATGCTCCAGGAGACCTGGGACTGCAGAGGGGTGGGACTACAGGATCTCTAAAGCTCCCTTCCAACATGAAGGTTTCTAGGAATTGGCAGCTATGGAGTCAGTCTTCAAGGCTGAGTATATTTCAGGGAAATCTCCTGGTCATTTGTCAAGAGTGATTTGTCCCTAGTGTTAGGAGGACTGAAGTGGGCAAGACAGAGGCAAGAGGAAGAAGGAAACATTGGTGTCCAGCGAATCTTGTTCCATTTTGCACGTGTGTTTCTTGCAGAGGCGAGCGAGGTGCGTGTGGTGAACGGCTCCGGGCGCTGCTCGGGCAGAGTGGAGGTGCTGCACGAGGAGCGCTGGGGCAGCGTCTGCGACGATGGCTGGGGCCTGGAGGAGGCGCGAGTGCTTTGCCAGGAGCTGGGCTGCGGGAAAGCGCTGTCCGCCCCCGGCTCGGCCCGCTTTGGCCAAGGATCTGGCCCCATCTGGCTGGATGACCTGGACTGCACGGGCACCGAAGAGGCCCTGTCCATGTGCAGGGCCAAGGCCTGGGGAGAGCATAACTGCAACCATGGAGAAGATGCTGGCGTTGTGTGCTCAGGTGAGGTGACCTGGGTCAAAGCTAGCGCTCGGGACTCTGTTGCATTGTGTGGGCATGGGAGACTGTGACATTCTGGTGGTGTGAGTGGGTCGGGGCTGGTGCACAGGCCCTGGGGACCTCTAAAGCGCAAGCTATGCCTCTTGATGCTCTGGGTTGGGGACAGAGTTTACGGCTGTGCTCTCAGTTCTCTCTGGGACAAGTACAGGGCACAATGGGATGAATACCCAGAAGGATTCGGGGTCCGAGGTTGTCCTCACTCTCAGTTGCTCCCCATTTGCACAGCCATTGTGGTTCATTGGAGATTTCCTGCAGCCACGGCCTACAGCAGAGCACGTGGCAAGAGGAGAAGGTTCTTCTTGAGTTTCTCCTCCAAGGGAGGAAAGGGAGGTGCGGGCTGAGATGTCCATGTGGACTCCAGATGCTTTCCAGCAGAGCTCCACCTGCCATGGTGCCAGGGGGTGCAGAGGTGTTAGGGCTTTGACATGGTGTCCTGTGACCACCTCTCAGAGGATCCACACACTCTGCAGTGACAGGATGTTGAGCTCAAAGCATTGGTCAACATGGGGACAAGAGGAAGAGAAGACATGGGTGCCCACCATCTCTCCTTAGCCTTTGCTCGTGTGTTTGTTGCAGAGGCAAGACAGGTGCGTGTGGTGAACGGCTCCGGGCGCTGCTCGGGGAGAGTGGAGGTGCTGCACAAGGAGCGCTGGGGCAGCGTGTGCGACGATGGCTGGGGCCTGGAGGAAGCGCGAGTGCTTTGCCAGGAGCTGGGCTGCGGGAAAGCGCTGTCCGCCCCCGGCTCGGCCCGCTTTGGCCAAGGATCTGGCCCCATCTGGCTGGATGACCTCAACTGCACGGGCACCGAAGAGGCCCTGTCCACGTGCAGGGCCAAGGCCTGGGGAGAGCATAACTGCAACCACGGAGAAGATGCTGGCGTGGTGTGCTCAGGTAACCCCATTTCAGGACTTGGCTGTTGCATTTAAATGAGAAGAACACAAGGATCATGGACCTATGCAGCTGCCTAAGGGGCATTAGTCAATACTTGCAATGAAACCTGCATTGATGGAGGGCAAGGGGGATACTCAAGTCCGTAGCTCTGCAGGAACGTGCTTTGAGACAATTTGAGGCTGAGGGAGCTGGGTCTATTCCGCCTAAGGAAGAGAAAGCTGAGACGGGATCTAATCAGTGTATATAAACACAAAGTCAAGGATGGGCCTCTTTTCTGTGGTGGCCACTTCTAGGACTAGAGGAAATGGCCAAACGATGAAGCTCCAAAAGTTCCAGGGGAACTTATGGAAAAACGTATGAACAGTGAGGGTGATGGAGCCCTGGAACAGGTTTCCAGGAGAGCTTATGAAGCCTCCTTCTCTGGAGTTATTCAAAAGCAGCTTGGACACAATTCTGTGCCACATGCTCCAGGAGACCTGGGACTGCAGAGGGGTGGGACTACAGGATCTCTAAAGCTCCCTTCCAACATGAAGGTTTCTAGGAATTGCCAGCTATGGAGTCAGTCTTCAAGGTTGAGTATATTTCAGGGAAATCTCCTGGTCATTTGTCAAGAGTGATTTGTCCCTAGTGTTAGGAGGACTCAAGTGGGCAACACAGAGGCAAGAGGAAGAAGGAAACATTGGTGTCCAGCGAATCTTGTTCCATTTTGCACGTGTGTTTGTTGCAGAGGCGAGCGAGGTGCGTGTGGTGAACGGCTCCGGGCGCTGCTCGGGCAGAGTGGAGGTGCTGCACGAGGAGCGCTGGGGCAGCGTCTGCGACGATGGCTGGGGCCTGGAGGAGGCGCGAGTGCTTTGCCAGGAGCTGGGCTGCGGGAAAGCGCTGTCCGCCCCCGGCTCGGCCCGCTTTGGCCAAGGATCTGGCCCCATCTGGCTGGATGACCTGGACTGTGTGGGCACCGAAGAGGCCCTGTCCACGTGCAGGGCCAAGGCCTGGGGAGAGCATAACTGCAACCACGGAGAAGATGCTGGCGTGGTGTGCTCAGGTGAGATGGCCTGGGTCAGAGCTAGTGCTCGAGACTCTGTTGCATTGGGTGGGCATGGGAGACAGCGAGGTTCTGGTGGTGTGAGTAGATCAGGGCTGGTGCACAGGCCCAGGGCACCTCTAAAGCGCAAGCTATGCCTCTCAATGCTCTGGGTTGGAGACAGAGGTTAGGGCGGTGTTCTCGGTTCTCTCGAGAACAAGTATAGGGCACAACAGGATGGAAAACCAGATGGTCCCGAGGTCCGAGGTTGCCCTCACTCTCAGCTGCTCCCCATTTGCACAGCCATTGTGGTGCCTAGGAGGCTTCCTGCAGCCATGAACTACAGCAGAGCACGTGGCAGGAGGAGAAGGATCTTCTTGAGTTTCTCTTCCAAGATTGTAAAGGGAGGTGCATGTTGAGATGTCCATGTGGACTCCAAATGCTTTCCAGCAGAGCTCCACCTGCCATGGTGCCAGGGGGTGCAGAGGTGTTCGGGTTTTGACATGGTGTCCCGTGACCACCTGTGAGAGGATCCACACACTCTGCAGTGACAGGATGTTGAGCTCAAAGCATTGGTCAACATGGGGACAAGAGGAAGAGAAGACATGGGTGCCCACCATCTCTCCTTAGCCTTTGCACGTGTGTTTGTTGCAGAGGCGAGCGAGGTGCGTGTGGTGAACGGCTCCGGGCGCTGCTCGGGGAGAGTGGAGGTGCTGCACGAGGAGCGCTGGGGCAGCGTCTGCGACGATGGCTGGGGCCTGGAGGAGGCGCGAGTGCTTTGCCAGGAGCTGGGCTGCGGGAAAGCGCTGTCCGCCCCCGGCTCGGCCCGCTTTGGCCAAGGATCTGGCCCCATCTGGCTGGATGACCTGGACTGCACAGGCACCGAAGAGGCCCTGTCCACGTGCAGGGCCAAGGCCTGGGGAGAGCATAACTGCAACCACGGAGAAGATGCTGGCGTGGTGTGCTCAGGTAACCACATTTCAGGACTTGGCTGTTGCATTTAAATGAGAAGAACACAAGGATCATGGACCTATGCAGCTGCCTAAGGGGCATTAGTCAATACATGCAATGAAACCTGCATTGATGGAGGGCAAGGGGGATACTCAAGTCCATAGCTCTGCAGGAACGTGCTTTGAGACAATTTGAGGCTGAGAGAGCTGGGTCTATTCAGCCTAAGGAAGAGAAAGCTGAGACGGGATCTAATCAGTGTATATAAACACAAAGTCAAGGATGGGCCTCTTTTCTGTGGTGGCCACTTCTAGGACTAGAGGAAATGGCCAAACGATGAAGCTCCAAAAGTTCCAGGGGAACTTATGGAAAAACGTATTAACAGTGAGGGTGATGGAGCCCTGGAACAGGTTTCCAGGAGAGCTTATGAAGCCTCCTTCTCTGGAGTTATTCAAAAGCAGCTTGGACACAATTCTGTGCCACATGCTCCAGGAGACCTGGGACTGCAGAGGGGTGGGACTACAGGATCTCTAAAGCTCCCTTCCAACATGAAGGTTTCTAGGAATTGCCAGCTATTGAGTCAGTCTCTCAAGGTTGAGTATATTTCAGGGAAATCTCCTGGTCATTTGTCAAGAGTGATTTGTCCCTAGTGTTACGAGGACTGAAGTGGGCAACACAGAGGCAAGAGGAAGAAGGAAACATTGGTGTCCAGCGAATCTTGTTCCATTTTGCACATGTGTTTGTTGCAGAGGCGAGCGAGGTGCGTGTGGTGAACGGCTCCGGGCGCTGCTCGGGGAGAGTGGAGGTGCTGCACGAGGAGCGCTGGGGCAGCGTCTGCGACGATGGCTGGGGCCTGGAGGAGGCGCGAGTGCTTTGCCAGGAGCTGGGCTGCGGGAAAGCGCTGTCCGCCCCCAGCTCGGCCCGCTTTGGCCAAGGATCTGGCCCCATCTGGCTGGATGACCTCAACTGCACGGGCACCGAAGAGGCCCTGTCCATGTGCAGGGCCAAGGCCTGGGGAGAGCATAACTGCAACCACGGAGAAGACGCTGGTGTGGTGTGCTCAGGTGAGTTGGCCTGGGGCAAAGCTGGCGCTCAGGACTCTGTTGCATTGGGTGGGCTTGGGAGACTGTGAGGTTCTGGTGGTGTGAGTGGATTGAGGCTGGTGTACAGGCAGAGGACACCTCTAAAGCACAAGCTATGCTCCTTGTTCCTCAAGAATGGAGACAGAGGTTATGGCTGTGCTCTTGGTTCTCTCTGGGACGAGTACAGGGCACAAGAGGATGGATACCTAGAAGGATTTGGGGTCTGAGTTTGCCCTCACTCTCAGCCGCTCCCCATTTGCACAGCCATGTTGGTGCCTAGGAGGCTTCCTGCAGCCACGACCTACAGCAGATCATGTGGCAAGAGGAGAAGGATCTTCTTGAGTTCCCCCTCCAAGGGAGCAAGGGGAGGTGCAGGTTGAGATGTCCATGTGGACTCCAAATGCTTTCCAGCGGAGCTCCACCTGCCATGGGGGCCAGGGGGTGCAGAGGTGTTAGGGCTTTGACATGGTGTCCTGTGACCGCCTCTCAGAGGATCCACACACTCTGCAGTGACAGGATGTTGAGCTCAAAGCATTGGTCAACATGGGGACAAGAGGAAGAGAAGACATGGGTGCCCACCATCTCTCCTTAGCCTTTGCTCGTGTGTTTGTTGCAGAGGCGAGCGAGGTGCGTGTGGTGAACGGCTCCGGGCGCTGCTCGGGGAGAGTGGAGGTGCTGCACGAGGAGCGCTGGGGCAGCGTCTGCGACGATGGCTGGGGCCTGGAGGAGGCGCGAGTGCTTTGCCAGGAGCTGGGCTGCGGGAAAGCGCTGTCCGCCCCCGGCTCGGCCCGCTTTGGCCAAGGATCTGGCCCCATCTGGCTGGATGACCTGGACTGCACGGGCACCGAAGAGGCCCTGTCCACGTGCAGGGCCAAGGCCTGGGGAGAGCATAACTGCAACCACGGAGAAGATGCTGGCGTGGTGTGCTCAGGTAACCCCATTTCGGGACTTGCTTTTCTCTTTAATTGAGAAGAACTCGAGAATCATGGACCTATGGAGCTGCCTAAGGGGCATTAGTCAATGCATGCAATGAAACCTGCAGTGATGAAGGGCAAGGGGGATACTCAAGTCCATAGCTCTGCAGGAATGTGTTTTGTGACAGTTTGAGGCTGAGGGAGCTCGGCCTATTCAGTCTGAAGAAGAGAAGTCTGAGAGGGGATCAAATCAGTGTATATAAATACATATAGAGTGGGGGTAAGGAGGATGGGGCCGGCCTCTTTTCAGTGGTGGCCACTTCTAGGACTAGAGGAAATGGCCATACACTGAAGTGCCAAAAGTTCCACAGGAACTTAGGGACAAATGTATTAACAGTGAGGGTGACGGAGCCCTGGAACAGGTCTCCAGGAGAGGTTCTGAAGCCTCCTTCTCTGCAGTTATTCAAAAGCAGCTTGGACACAATTCTGTGCCACATGATCCAGATATCCTGGGAATGCAGAGGGATGGGACTACAGGATCTCTAAAGGTCCCTTCCAGCATGAAGGTTTCTATGAATTGGCAGCTATGGAGTCAATCTTCAAGGTTGAGTGTATTTCATGGAAATCTCCTGGTCATTTGGCAAAAGTGATTTGTCCCTAGTATGAGGAGGACTGAAGTGGGCAAGACAGAGACAAGAGGAAGAAGCAAGCATTGGAGTCGAGTGGGTCTTGTTCCATTTTGCACGTGTGTTTGTTGCAGAGGCGAGCGAGGTGCGTGTGGTGAACGGCTCCGGGCGCTGCTCGGGGAGAGTGGAGGTGCTGCACGAGGAGCGCTGGGGCAGCGTCTGCGACGATGGCTGGGGCCTGGAGGAGGCGCGAGTGCTTTGCCAGGAGCTGGGCTGCGGGAAAGCGCTGTCCGCCCCCGGCTCGGCCCGCTTTGGCCAAGGATCTGGCCCCATCTGGCTGGATGACCTCAACTGTACGGGCACCGAAGAGGCCCTGTCCACGTGCAGGGCCAAGGCCTGGGGAGAGCATAACTGCAACCACGGAGAAGATGCTGGTGTGGTGTGCTCAGGTGAGGTGGCATGGGTCAAAGCTAGCGCTCGGGACTCTGTTGCTTTGGGTGGGCTTGGGAGACTGTGAGGTTCTGGTGGCTTGAGTGGTTTGGGGCAGGTGCATGGGCTGAGGACACCTCTAAAGCACAAACTATGCCTCTTAATGCTCTGGGTTGGAGACCGAGGTTATGGCTGGGCTCTTGGTTCTCTACGGGACAAGTACAGGACACGGCAGGATGGATACCTAGAAGGATTTGGGGTCTGAGTTAGCGCTCACTCTCAGCTGCTCCCCATTTGCACAGCCATTTTGGTGGCTAGGACGCTTCCTGCAGCCACAACCTACAGCAGAGCACGTGGAAAGAGGAGAAGGATCTTCTTGAGTTTCTCCTCCAAGGGAGCAAAGGGAGGTGTGGGCTCAGATGTCCATGTGGACTCCAAATGCTTTCCAGCGGAGCTCCACCTGCCATAGTGCCAGGGGGTGCAGAAGTGTTAGGGCTTTGACATGGTGTCCTTTGACCATCTCTCAGAGGATCCACACACTCTGCAGTGACAGGATGTTGAGCTCAAAGCATTGGTCAACATGGGGACAAGAGGAAGAGCAGACATGGGTGCCCACCATCTCTCCTTAGCCTTTGCACGTGTGTTTGTTGCAGAGGCGAGCGAGGTGCGTGTGGTGAACGGCTCCGGGCGCTGCTCGGGGAGAGTGGAGGTGCTGCACGAGGAGCGCTGGGGCAGCGTCTGCGACGATGGCTGGGGCCTGGAGGAGGCGCGAGTGCTTTGCCAGGAGCTGGGCTGCGGGAAAGCGCTGTCCGCCCCCGGCTCGGCCCGCTTTGGCCCAGGATCTGGCCCCATCTGGCTGGATGACCTGGACTGCACGGGCACCGAAGAGGCCCTGTCCACGTGCAGGGCCAAGGCCTGGGGAGAGCATAACTGCAACCACGGGGAAGACGCTGGGGTGGTGTGCTCAGGTAACCGTATTTCAGGACTTGCTTTTGTCTTTAATTGAGAAGAACTCAAGAGTCCAGGACCCATGGAGTTGCCTAAGGGCCATTAGTCAATGCATGCAGTCAAAACAGAGGTGATGAAGGGCAAGTGTGATACCCAAGTCCGTAGCTCTGCAGGAACACGCTTTGGGACAATTTGAGGCTGAGGGAGCTCGGCCTGTTCAGCCTGAAGAAGAGAAGGCTGAGAGGGGATCTAATCAATGTATACAAGTATGTCAGGGGTGGGGGTAAGGAGGATGGGGCCGGCCTCCTTTCAATGGTGGCCACTTTCAGGACTGGAGGAAATGGCTGAACAATGAAGCGCCAAAAGTTCCAAGGGAACTTAGGGACAAATGTATTAACAGTGAGGGTGACGGAGCCCTGGAACAGGTTTCCAGGAGAGCTTATGAAGCCTCCTTCTCTGGACTTACTCAAAACCGTCTTGGATACAATTCTACGCCAACATGTTCCAGGTGGCCTGGGACTGCAGAGGGGTGGGACTACATGATCTCTAAAGGTCCCTTCCAACATGAAGGTTTCTAGGAATTGGCAGCTATGGAGTCAGTCTTCAAGGTTGAGTGTATTTCATGGAAAGCTCCTGGTCATTTGGCAGGAGTCATCTGTCCCTGGTGTTAGGAGGACTCAAGTGGGCAACACGTGGGGCAAGAGGAGGAAGGAAATATGGGTGTCCTGTGGGTCTTGTTCCATTTTGCACATGTGTTTGTTGCAGAGGGGAGCGAGGTGCGTGTGGTGAACGGCTCCGGGCGCTGCTCGGGGAGAGTGGAGGTGCTGCACGAGGAGCGCTGGGGCAGCGTCTGCGACGATGGCTGGGGCCTGGAGGAGGCGCGAGTGCTTTGCCAGGAGCTGGGCTGCGGGAAAGCGCTGTCCGCCCCCGGCTCGGCCCGCTTTGGCCAAGGATCTGGTCCCATCTGGCTGGATGACCTCAACTGCACGGGAACTGAAGAGGCCCTGTCCACATGCAGGGCCAAGGCCTGGGGAGAGCATAACTGCAACCACGGAGAAGATGCTGGTGTGGTGTGCTCAGGTGAGGTGGCCTGGGTCAAAGCTAGCGCTTGGGACTCTGTTGCTTTGGGTGGGCGTGGGAGACTGTGAGGTTCTGGTGGCTTGAGTGGTTTGGGGCAGGTGCATGGGCTGAGGACACCTCTAAAGCACAAACTATGCCTCTTAATGCTCTGGGTTGGAGACAGAGGTTATGGCTGGGCTCTTGGTTCTCTACGGGACAAGTACAGGACATAGCAGCATGGATACCTAGAAGGATTTGGGGTCTGAGTTAGCGCTCACTCTCAGCTGCTCCCCATTTGCACAGCCATTGTGGTGGCTAGGACGCTTCCTGCAGCCACAACCTACAGCAGAGCACGTGGAAAGAGGAGAAGGATCTTCTTGAGTTTCTCCTCCAAGGGAGCAAAGGGAGGTGTGGGCTCAGATGTCCATGTGTACTCCAAATGCTTTCCAGCGGAGCTCCACCTGCCATAGTGCCAGGGGGTGCAGAAGCGTTAGGGCTTTGACATGGGGTCCTTTGACCATCTCTCAGAGGATCCACACACTCTGCAGTGACAGGATGTTGAGCTCAAAGCATTGGTCAACATGGGGACAAGAGGAAGAGCAGACATGGGTGCCCACCATCTCTCCTTAGCCTTTGCACGTGTGTTTGTTGCAGAGGCGAGCGAGGTGCGTGTGGTGAACGGCTCCGGGCGCTGCTCGGGCAGAGTGGAGGTGCTGCACGAGGAGCGCTGGGGCAGCGTCTGCGACGATGGCTGGGGCCTGGAGGAGGCGCGAGTGCTTTGCCAGGAGCTGGGCTGCGGGAAAGCGCTGTCCGCCCCCGGCTCGGCCCGCTTTGGCCAAGGATCTGGCCCCATCTGGCTGGATGACCTGGACTGCATGGGCACTGAAGAGGCCCTGTCCACGTGCAGGGCCAAGGCCTGGGGAGAGCATAACTGCAACCACGGAGAAGATGCTGGCGTGGTGTGCTCAGGTAACCCCATTTCAGGACTTGGCTGTTGCATTTAAATGAGAAGAACACAAGGATCATGGACCTATGCAGCTGCCTAAGGGGCATTAGTCAATACTTGCAATGAAACCTGCATTGATGGAGGGCAAGGGGGATACTCAAGTCGATAGCTCTGCAGGAACGTGCTTTGAGACAATTTGAGGCTGAGGGAGCTGGGTCTATTCAGCCTAAGGAAGAGAAAGCTGAGACGGGATCTAATCAGTGTATATAAACACAAAGTCAAGGATGGGCCTCTTTTCTGTGGTGGCCACTTCTAGGACTAGAGGAAATGGCCAAACGATGAAGCTCCAAAAGTTCCAGAGGAACTTATGGAAAAACGTATTAACAGTGAGGGTGATGGAGCCCTGGAACAGGTTTCCAGGAGAGCTTATGAAGCCTCCTTCTCTGGAGTTATTCAAAAGCAGCTTGGACACAATTCTGTGCCACATGCTCCAGGAGACCTGGGACTGCAGAGGGGTGGGACTACAGGATCTCTAAAGCTCCCTTCCAACATGAAGGTTTCTAGGAATTGCCAGCTATTGAGTCAGTCTTCAAGGTTGAGTATATTTCAGGGAAATCTCCTGGTCATTTCTCAAGAGTGATTTGTCCCTAGTGTTAGGAGGACTGAAGTGGGCAACACAGAGGCAAGAGGAAGAAGGAAACATTGGTGTCCAGCGAATCTTGTTCCATTTTGCACGTGTGTTTGTTGCAGAGGCGAGCGAGGTGCGTGTGGTGAACGGCTCCGGGCGCTGCTCGGGCAGAGTGGAGGTGCTGCACGAGGAGCGCTGGGGCAGCGTCTGCGACGATGGCTGGGGCCTGGAGGAGGCGCGAGTGCTTTGCCAGGAGCTGGGCTGCGGGAAAGCGCTGTCCGCCCCCAGCTCGGCCCGCTTTGGCCAAGGATCTGGCCCCATCTGGCTGGATGACCTGGACTGCATGGGCACCGAAGAGGCCCTGTCCACGTGCAGGGCCAAGGCCTGGGGAGAGCATAACTGCAACCACGGAGAAGATGCTGGTGTGGTGTGCTCAGGTGAGGTGGCCTGGGTCAAAGCTAGCGCTCAGAGCTCTCTTGCATTGCGTGGGCATGGCAAACTGTGAGGTTCTGGTGGTGTGAGTGGATCAGGGCTGGAGCGTAGGCTGAGGGCACCTCTAAAGTGCAAGCTATGTCTCTCAATGCTCTGGGTTGGGGACAGAGGTTAGGGCTGTTCTCTCGATTCTCTCAAGGACAAGTACAGGGCACAATGGGATGGATAACCAGATGGTCCTGGGATCCGAGTTTACCCTCACACTCAGCTGATCCCCATTTGCACAGGATTTGTGGTGCCTAAGAGGTTTCCTGCAGCCACGACTAACAGCAGAGCACGTGGCAGGAGGAGAAGGTTCTTCTTGAGTTTCTCCTCCAAGATTGCAAAGAGAGGTGTGGGCTGAGATGTCCATGTGGACTCCAAATGCTTTCCAGCAGAGCTCCACCCGCCATGGTGCCAGGGGTGCAGAGCTGCTAGGGCTTTGACATGGTGTCCAGTGACCACCTCTCAGAGGATCCACACACTCTGCAGTGACAGGGTGTCGAACTTAAATCATTGGTCAACATGGGGACAAGAGGAAGAGAAGACATGGGTGCCCACCATCTCTCCTTAGCCTTTGCCCATGTGTTTGTTGCAGAGGCGAGCGAGGTGCGTGTGGTGAACGGCTCTGGGCGCTGCTCGGGCAGAGTGGAGGTGCTGCACGAGGAGCGCTGGGGCAGCGTCTGCGACGATGGCTGGGGCCTGGAGGAGGCGCGAGTGCTTTGCCAGGAGCTGGGCTGCGGGAAAGCGCTGTCCGCCCCCGGCTCGGCCCGCTTTGGCCAAGGATCTGGCCCCATCTGGCTGGATGACCTGGACTGCACGGGAACTGAAGAGGCCCTGTCCACGTGCAGGGCCAAAGCCTGGGGAGAGCATAACTGCAACCACGGAGAAGACGCTGGGGTGGTGTGCTCAGGTAACCACATTTCAGGAGTTGCATTTGTCTTGAATTGCTAAGAAACGAGGGATCAAGGACCTATAGAGCTGCCTAAGGGACATTAGTCTATGTGTGCAATGAAAACTGAGGTGATGAAGGGCGAGTATGATACTCAAGCCATAGCTCTGCAGGAACACGCTTTGTGACAATTTGAGGCTGAGGGTGCTGGGCCTGTTCAGCCTGAAGAAGAGAAGGCTGAGAGGGGATCTAATCAATGTATATAAGTATGTCAAGGGTGGGGGTCAGGAGGATGAGGCCGGCCTCTTTTCAGTGGTGGCCACTTCCAGGATTAGGGGAAATGGCCAAACACTGAAGCGCCAAAAGTTCCATAGGAACTTAGGGACAAATGTGTTAACAGTGACTGTGACGGAGCCCTGGAACAGGTTTCCAGGACAGGTTATGAAGCCTCCTTCTCTGCAGTTATTCAAAACCAGCTTGGACACAATTCTGTGCCACATGCTCCAGGTGGCCTGGGAGTGCGGAGGGCTGTGACTACAGGATCTCTAAAGGTCCCTTCCAACATGAAAGTTTCTCGGAATTGCCAGCTATGCAGTCAATCTTCAAGGTTGAGTGTATTTCATGGAAAGTTCCTGGTCATTTGGTAGCTGTCATTCATCCCTGGTGTTAGGAGGAATGAAGTGGGCAACACGTGGGGCAAGAGGAAGAAGCAAACATGGGAGTGCTGTGTGTCTCATTCCATTTTGCACATGTGTTTGTTGCAGAGGCGAGCGAGGTGCGTGTGGTGAACGGCTCTGGGCGCTGCTCGGGGAGAGTGGAGGTGCTGCACGAGGAGCGCTGGGGCAGCGTCTGCGACGATGGCTGGGGCCTGGAGGAGGCGCGAGTGCTTTGCCAGGAGCTGGGCTGCGGAAAAGCGCTGTCCGCCCCCGGCTCGGCCCGCTTTGGCCAAGGATCTGGCCCCATCTGGCTGGATGACCTCAACTGCACGGGCACCGAAGAGGCCCTGTCCACGTGCAGGGCCAAGGCCTGGGGAGAGCATAACTGCAACCACGGAGAAGATGCTGGTGTGGTGTGTGCAGGTGAGGTGGCCTGGGGCAAAGCTAGTGCTCGAGACTCTGTTGCATTGGGTGGGCATGGGAGACTGCGAGGTTCTGGTGGTGTGAGTGGATTGAGGCTGGTGCACAGGCTGAGGACACCTCTAAAGCACAAGCTATGCTCCTTGTTCCTCAAGAATGGAGACAGAGGTTATGGCTGTGCTCTTGGTTCTCTCTGGGACGAGTACAGGGCACAAGAGGACGGATACCTAGAAGGATTTGGGGTCTGAGTTTGCCCTCACTCTCAGCCGCTCCCCATTTGCACAGCCATGTTGGTGCCTAGGAGGCTTCCTGCAGGCACGACCTACAGCAGAGCATGTGGCAAGAGGAGAAGGATCTTCTTGAGTTCCCCCTCCAAGTGAGCAAGGGGAGGTGCAGGTTGAGATGTCCATGTGGACTCCAAATGCTTTCCAGCGGAGCTCCACCTGCCATGGGGGCAGGGGGTGCAGAGGTGTTAGGGCTTTGACATGATGTCCTGTGACCACCTCTCAGAGGATCCACACACTCTGCAGTGACAGGGTGTTGAGCTCAAAGCATTGGTCAACATGGGGACAAGAGGAAGAGAAGACATGGGTGCCCACCATCTCTCCTTAGCCTTTGCCCATGTGTTTGTTGCAGAGGCGAGCGAGGTGCGTGTGGTGAACGGCTCCGGGCGCTGCTCGGGGAGGGTGGAGGTGCTGCACGAGGAGCGCTGGGGCAGCGTCTGCGACGATGGCTGGGGCCTGGAGGAGGCGCGAGTGCTTTGCCAGGAGCTGGGCTGCGGGAAAGCGCTGTCCGCCCCCGGCTCGGCCCGCTTTGGCCAAGGATCTGGCCCCATCTGGCTGGATGACCTGGACTGCACGGGCACCGAAGAGGCCCTGTCCACGTGCAGGGCCAAGGCCTGGGGAGAGCATAACTGCAACCACAGAGAAGATGCTGGCGTGGTGTGCTTAGGTAACCCCATTTCGGGACTTGCTTTTCTCTTTAATTGAGAAGAACTGAAGAATCATGGACCTATGGAGCTACCTAAGGGGCATTAGTCAATGCATGCAATGAAACCTGCAGTGATGAAGGGCAAGGGGGATACTCAAGTCCATAGCTGTGCAGGAATGTATTTTGTGACAGTTTGAGGCTGAGGGAGCTCGGCCTATTCAGTCTGAAGAAGAGAAGTCTGAGAGGGGATCAAATCAGTGTATATAAATACATATAGAATGGGGGTAAGGAGGATGGGGCCGGCCTCTTTTCAGTGGTGGCCACTTCTAGGACTAGAGGAAATGGCCATACACTGAAGTGCCAAAAGTTCCACAGGAACTTAGGGACAAATGTATTAACAGTGAGGGTGACGGAGCCCTGGAACAGGTCTCCAGGAGAGGTTCTGAAGCCTCCTTCTCTGCAGTTATTCAAAAGCAGCTTGGACACAATTCTGTGCCACATGCTCCAGATAGCCTGGGAATGCAGAGGGATGGGACTACAGGATCTCTAAAGGTCCCTTCCAGCATGAAGGTTTCTATGAATTGCCAGCTATGGAGTCAATCTTCAAGGTTGAGTGTATTTCATGGAAAGCTCCTGGTCATTTGGCAGGAGACATTCTTCCCTGGTGTTAGGAGGGCTGAAGTGGGCAACACAGAGGCAAGAGGAAGAATTTCAGTGTCCAGTGGGTCTTGTTCCATTTTGCACGTGTGTTTGTTGCAGAGGCGAGCGAGGTGCGTGTGGTGAACGGCTCCGGGCGCTGCTCGGGGAGAGTGGAGGTGCTGCACGAGGAGCGCTGGGGCAGCGTCTGCGACGATGGCTGGGGCCTGGAGGAGGCGCGAGTGCTTTGCCAGGAGCTGGGCTGCGGGAAAGCGCTGTCCGCCCCCGGCTCGGCCCGCTTTGGCCAAGGATCTGGCCCCATCTGGCTGGATGACCTCAACTGCACGGGCACCGAAGAGGCCCTGTCCACGTGCAGGGCCAAGGCCTGGGGAGAGCATAACTGCAACCACGGAGAAGACGCTGGTGTGGTGTGCTCAGGTGAGGTGGCCTGTGTCAAAGCTGGTGCTCGGGACTCTGTTACATTGGGTGGGCATGGGAGACTGTGAGGTTCTGGTGGTGTGAGTGGGTTGGGGCTGGTGCACAGGCCCAGGGCACCTCCAAAGCGCAAGCTATGCCCCTTGATCCTCTTCATTGGAACAGAGGTTATGGCTGTGTTGTCGGTTCTAGTGCAGGGTACAACGGGATGGATATGCAGATGGATTTTGGGTCCTAGGGTACCCTCACTCTCAACTGCTCCCCATTTGCACAGCCATTGTGGTGCCTAGGAGGCTCCCTGCAGCCACGACCTACAGCAGAGCACGTGACAAGAGGAGAAGGATGTTCTTGATTTTCTCCTCCAAGGGAGCAAAGGGAGCTGCGGGCTGAGATGTCCATGTGGACTCCAAATGCTTTCCAATGGAGCTCCACCTGCCATGGGGGCAGGAGGTGCAGAGGTGTTAGGGCTTTGACATGGTGTCCTTTCACCACCTCTCAGAGGATCCACACACTCTGCAGTGACAGGGTGTTGAGCTCAAAGCATTGATCAACATGGGGACAAGAGGAAGAAGCAAACATGGGTGTCCTGTGGGTCTCATTCCATTTTGCACATGTGTTTGTTGCAGAGGCGAGCGAGGTGCGTGTGGTGAACGGCTCCGGGCGCTGCTCGGGGAGAGTGGAGGTGCTGCACGAGGAGCGCTGGGGCAGCGTCTGCGACGATGGCTGGGGCCTGGAGGAGGCGCGAGTGCTTTGCCAGGAGCTGGGCTGTGGGAAAGCGCTGTCTGCCCCCGGCTCGGCCCGCTTTGGCCAAGGATCTGGCCCCATCTGGCTGGATGACCTCAACTGCACAGGCACCGAAGAGGCCTTGTCCACGTGCAGGGCCAAGGCCTGGGGAGAGCATAACTGCAACCATGGAGAAGACGCTGGTGTGGTGTGCTCAGGTGAGGTGGCCTGGGTCAAAGGTAGCGCTCGGGACTCTGTTGCTTTGGGTGGGCATGGGAGACTGTGAGGTTCTGGTGGTGTGAGTGGGTTGGGGCTGGTGCACGGGCTGAGGACACCTCTAAAGCGCAAGCTATGCCCCTTGATGCTCTGGGTTGGAATAGAGGATATGGCTGTGCTCTTGGTTCTCTTGAGGACAAGTACAGGGTACAACAGGATGGATTACGAGATGGATTTGGGGTCCCATTTTGCCCTCTCTCTCAGTTGCTCCCCATTTGCACAGCCATTGTGTTTCCTAGGAAGCTTCCTGCAGCCACCAGATACAGCAGAGCACGTGGCAGGAGGCGAAGGTTTTTCTTGAGTTTCTCCTCCAAGATTGCAAAGGGAGCTGCGGGCTGAAACGTCCGTGTGGACTCCAAATGCTTTCCAGCAGAGCTCCACCTGCCATGGCACCAGGGGGAGAGGAGGTGTTAGGGCTTTGACATGGTGTCCTGTGACCACCTCTCAGAGGATCCACACACTCTGCAGTGACAGGATGTTGAGCTCAAAGCATTGGTCAACATGGGGACGAGAGGAAGAGCAGACATGGATGCCCACCATCTCTCCTTAGCCTTTGCACGTGTGTTTGTTGCAGAGGCGAGAGAGGTGCGTGTGGTGAACGGCTCCGGGCGCTGCTCGGGGAGAGTGGAGGTGCTGCACGAGGAGCGCTGGGGCAGCGTCTGCGACGATGGTTGGGGCCTGGAGGAGGCGCGAGTGCTTTGCCAGGAGCTGGGCTGCGGGAAAGCGCTGTCCGCCCCCGGCTCGGCCCGCTTTGGCCAAGGATCTGGCCCCATCTGGCTGGATGACCTCAACTGCACGGGAACTGAAGAGGCCCTGTCCACGTGCAGGGCCAAGGCCTGGGGAGAGCATAACTGTAACCACAGAGAAGACGCTGGTGTGGTGTGCTCAGGTGAGGTGGCCTGGGTCAAAGCTAGCGCTTGGGACTCTGTTGCTTTGGGTGGACTTGGGAGACTGTGAGGTTCTGGTGGCTTGAGTGGTTTGGGGCAGGTGCATGGGCTGAGGACACCTCTAAAGCACAAACTATGCCTCTTAATGCTCTGGGTTGGAGACAGAGGTTATGGCTGGGCTCTTGGTTCTCTACGGGACAAGTACAGGACACAGCAGGATGGATACCTAGAAGGATTTGGGGTCTGAGTTAGCGCTCACTCTCAGCTGCTCCCCATTTGCACAGCCATTGTGGTGGCTAGGACGCTTCCTGCAGCCACAACCTACAGCAGAGCACGTGGAAAGAGGAGAAGGATCTTCTTGAGTTTCTCCTCCAAGGGAGCAAAGGGAGGTGTGGGCTCAGATGTCCATGTGGACTCCAAATGCTTTCCAATGGAGCTCCACCTGCCATGGTGCCAGAGGTTGCAGAGGTGTTCGGGTTTTGACATGGTGTCCTGTGACCACCTCTCAGAGGATCCACACACTCTGCAGTGACTGGTGTTGAGCTCAACACATTGGTCAACATGGGGGCAAGAGGAAGAGAAGACATGGGTGCCCACCATCTCTCCTTAGCCTTTGCACATGTGTTTGTTGCAGAGGCAAGAGAGGTGCGTGTGGTGAACGGCTCCGGGCGCTGCTCGGGCAGAGTGGAGGTGCTGCACGAGGAGCGCTGGGGCAGCGTCTGCGACGATGGCTGGGGCCTGGAGGAGGCGCGAGTGCTTTGCCAGGAGCTGGGCTGCGGGAAAGCGCTGTCCGCCCCCGGCTCGGCCCGCTTTGGCCAAGGATCTGGCCCCATCTGGCTGGATGACCTGGACTGCACGGGCACTGAAGAGGCCCTGTCCACGTGCAGGGCCAAGGCCTGGGGAGAGCATAACTGCAACCACGGAGAAGATGCTGGCGTGGTGTGCTCAGGTAACCCCATTTCGGGCCTTGCTTTTCTCTTTAATTGAGAAGAACTCAAGAATCATGGACCTATGCAGCTGCCTAAGGGGCATTAGTCAATGCATGCAATGAAACCTGCAGTGATGAAGGGCAAGGGGGATACTCAAGTCCATAGCTCTGCAGGAACGTGTTTTGTGACAGTCTGAGGCTGAGGGAGCTCGGCCTATTCAGTCTGAAGAAGAGAAGTCTGAGAGGGGATCAAATCAGTGTATATAAATACATATAGAGTGGGGGTAAGGAGGATGGGGCCGGCCTCTTTTCAATGGTGGCCACTTCTAGGACTAGAGGAAATGGCCATACATTGAAGTGCCAAAAGTTCCACAGGAACTTAGGGACAAATGTATTAACAGTGAGGGTGACGGAGCCCTGGAACAGGTTTCCAGGAGAGGTTCTGAAGCCTCCTTCTCTGCAGTTATTCAAAAGCAGCTTGGACACAATTCTGTGCCACATGCTCCAGATAGCCTGGGAATGCAGAGGGATGGGACTACAGGATCTCTAAAGGTCCCTTCCAGCATGAAGGTTTCTATGAATTGCGAGCTATGGAGTCAATCTTCAAGGTTGAGTGTATTTCATGGAAAGATCCTGGTCATTTGGCAAAAGTGATTTGTCCCTAGTATGAGGAGGTCTGAAGTGGGCAAGACAGAGACAAGAGGAAGAAGGAAGCATTGGAGTCAAGTGGGTCTTGTTCCATTTTGCACGTGTGTTTGTTGCAGAGGCGAGCGAGGTGCGTGTGGTGAACGGCTCCGGGCGCTGCTCGGGGAGAGTGGAGGTGCTGCACGAGGAGCGCTGGGGCAGCGTCTGCGACGATGGCTGGGGCCTGGAGGAGGCGCGAGTGCTTTGCCAGGAGCTGGGCTGCGGGAAAGCGCTGTCCGCCCCCGGCTCGGCCCGCTTTGGCCAAGGATCTGGCCCCATCTGGCTGGATGACCTGGACTGCGTGGGCACCGAAGAGGCCCTGTCCACGTGCAGGGCCAAGGCCTGGGGAGAGCATAACTGCAACCACGGAGAAGATGCTGGCGTGGTGTGCTCAGGTAACCCCGTTTCAGGACTTGCTTTTGTCTTTGATAGCTGAGAAATGAAGGATGAAGGACGTATGTAACTGCCGAAGGGGCATTAGTCAATGTATGCAATGAAACCTGCAGTGATGAAGGGCAAGTGTGATACCCAAGTTCATAGCTCTGCAGGAACATGCTTTGTGACAATTTGAGGTTGAGGGAGCTGGGCCTGAAGAAGAGAAGGCTGAGAGGGGGTCTAATCAGTGTTTCTAAAGACGTCAAGGACTGGGATAAGGAGGATGGGGCCGGCCTCTTTTCAGTGGTAGCCAGTTCTAGGACTAGAGGAAATTTCCAAACAATGAAGCGCCAAAAATGCATTAACAGTGATGGTGAGAGAGACCTGGAACATGTTTTTAGGAGAGGTTATAAAGCCTCCTTCTCTGGAGTTATTTCAAACCATCTTGGACCCCATTCAGTGCCACATGGTCCAGGTGGCCTGGGACTGCAGAGGGGTGGGACTACATGATCTCTAAAGGTCCCTTCCAACATGAAGGTTTCTATGAATTTTCCACCTATGGAGTCAGTCTTCAAGGTTGAGTGTATTTCATGGAAAGCTCCTGGTCATTTGGCAGGAGTCATTCTTCCCTGGTGTTTGGAGGACTCAAGCGGGCAACACAGAGGCAAGAGGAGGAAGGAAACATGGGTGTCCTGTGGGTCTGGTTCCATTTTGCACGTGTGTTTGTTGCAGAGGCGAGCGAGGTGCGTGTGGTGAACGGCTCCGGGCGCTGCTCGGGCAGAGTGGAGGTGCTGCACGAGGAGCGCTGGGGCAGCGTCTGCGACGATGGCTGGGGCCTGGAGGAGGCGCGAGTGCTTTGCCAGGAGCTGGGCTGCGGGAAAGCGCTGTCCGCCCCCGGCTCGGCCCGCTTTGGCCAAGGATCTGGCCCCATCTGGCTGGATGACCTCAACTGCACGGGAACTGAAGAGGCCCTGTCCACGTGCAGGGCCAAGGCCTGGGGAGAGCATAACTGTAACCACGGAGAAGACGCTGGTGTGGTGTGCTCAGGTGAGGTGGCCTGGGTCAAAGCTAGCGCTTGGGACTCTGTTGCTTTGGGTGGACTTGGGAGACTGTGAGGTTCTGGTGGCTTGAGTGGTTTGGGGCAGGTGCATGGGCTGAGGACACCTCTAAAGCACAAACTATGCCTCTTAATGCTCTGGGTTGGAGACAGAGGTTATGGCTGGGCTCTTGGTTCTCTACGGGACAAGTACAGGACACAGCAGGATGGATACCTAGAAGGATTTGGGGTCTGAGTTAGCGCTCACTCTCAGCTGCTCCCCATTTGCACAGCCATTGTGGTGGCTAGGACGCTTCCTGCAGCCACAACCTACAGCAGAGCACGTGGAAAGAGGAGAAGGATCTTCTTGAGTTTCTCCTCCAAGGGAGCAAAGGGAGGTGTGGGCTCAGATGTCCATGTGGACTCCAAATGCTTTCCAATGGAGCTCCACCTGCCATGGTGCCAGAGGTTGCAGAGGTGTTCGGGTTTTGACATGGTGTCCTGTGACCACCTCTCAGAGGATCCACACACTCTGCAGTGACTGGTGTTGAGCTCAACACATTGGTCAACATGGGGGCAAGAGGAAGAGAAGACATGGGTGCCCACCATCTCTCCTTAGCCTTTGCACATGTGTTTGTTGCAGAGGCAAGAGAGGTGCGTGTGGTGAACGGCTCCGGGCGCTGCTCGGGGAGAGTGGAGGTGCTGCACGAGGAGCGCTGGGGCAGCGTCTGCGACGATGGCTGGGGCCTGGAGGAGGCGCGAGTGCTTTGCCAGGAGCTGGGCTGCGGGAAAGCGCTGTCCGCCCCCGGCTCGGCCCGCTTTGGCCAAGGATCTGGCCCCATCTGGCTGGATGACCTGGACTGCACGGGCACCGAAGAGGCCCTGTCCACGTGCAGGGCCAAGGCCTGGGGAGAGCATAACTGCAACCACGGAGAAGATGCTGGCGTGGTGTGCTCAGGTAACCCCATTTCGGGCCTTGCTTTTCTCTTTAATTGAGAAGAACTCAAGAATCATGGACCTATGCAGCTGCCTAAGGGGCATTAGTCAATGCATGCAATGAAACCTGCAGTGATGAAGGGCAAGGGGGATACTCAAGTCCATAGCTCTGCAGGAACGTGTTTTGTGACAGTCTGAGGCTGAGGGAGCTCGGCCTATTCAGTCTGAAGAAGAGAAGTCTGAGAGGGGATCAAATCAGTGTATATAAATACATATAGAGTGGGGGTAAGGAGGATGGGGCCGGCCTCTTTTCAATGGTGGCCACTTCTAGGACTAGAGGAAATGGCCATACATTGAAGTGCCAAAAGTTCCACAGGAACTTAGGGACAAATGTATTAACAGTGAGGGTGACGGAGCCCTGGAACAGGTTTCCAGGAGAGGTTCTGAAGCCTCCTTCTCTGCAGTTATTCAAAAGCAGCTTGGACACAATTCTGTGCCACATGCTCCAGATAGCCTGGGAATGCAGAGGGATGGGACTACAGGATCTCTAAAGGTCCCTTCCAGCATGAAGGTTTCTATGAATTGCGAGCTATGGAGTCAATCTTCAAGGTTGAGTGTATTTCATGGAAAGATCCTGGTCATTTGGCAAAAGTGATTTGTCCCTAGTATGAGGAGGTCTGAAGTGGGCAAGACAGAGACAAGAGGAAGAAGGAAGCATTGGAGTCAAGTGGGTCTTGTTCCATTTTGCACGTGTGTTTGTTGCAGAGGCGAGCGAGGTGCGTGTGGTGAACGGCTCCGGGCGCTGCTCGGGGAGAGTGGAGGTGCTGCACGAGGAGCGCTGGGGCAGCGTCTGCGACGATGGCTGGGGCCTGGAGGAGGCGCGAGTGCTTTGCCAGGAGCTGGGCTGCGGGAAAGCGCTGTCCGCCCCCGGCTCGGCCCGCTTTGGCCAAGGATCTGGCCCCATCTGGCTGGATGACCTGGACTGCGTGGGCACCGAAGAGGCCCTGTCCACGTGCAGGGCCAAGGCCTGGGGAGAGCATAACTGCAACCACGGAGAAGATGCTGGCGTGGTGTGCTCAGGTAACCCCGTTTCAGGACTTGCTTTTGTCTTTGATAGCTGAGAAATGAAGGATGAAGGACGTATGTAACTGCCGAAGGGGCATTAGTCAATGTATGCAATGAAACCTGCAGTGATGAAGGGCAAGTGTGATACCCAAGTTCATAGCTCTGCAGGAACATGCTTTGTGACAATTTGAGGTTGAGGGAGCTGGGCCTGAAGAAGAGAAGGCTGAGAGGGGGTCTAATCAGTGTTTCTAAAGACGTCAAGGACTGGGATAAGGAGGATGGGGCCGGCCTCTTTTCAGTGGTAGCCAGTTCTAGGACTAGAGGAAATTTCCAAACAATGAAGCGCCAAAAATGCATTAACAGTGATGGTGAGAGAGACCTGGAACATGTTTTTAGGAGAGGTTATAAAGCCTCCTTCTCTGGAGTTATTTCAAACCATCTTGGACCCCATTCAGTGCCACATGGTCCAGGTGGCCTGGGACTGCAGAGGGGTGGGACTACATGATCTCTAAAGGTCCCTTCCAACATGAAGGTTTCTATGAATTTTCCACCTATGGAGTCAGTCTTCAAGGTTGAGTGTATTTCATGGAAAGCTCCTGGTCATTTGGCAGGAGTCATTCTTCCCTGGTGTTTGGAGGACTCAAGCGGGCAACACAGAGGCAAGAGGAGGAAGGAAACATGGGTGTCCTGTGGGTCTGGTTCCATTTTGCACGTGTGTTTGTTGCAGAGGCGAGCGAGGTGCGTGTGGTGAACGGCTCCGGGCGCTGCTCGGGCAGAGTGGAGGTGCTGCACGAGGAGCGCTGGGGCAGCGTCTGCGACGATGGCTGGGGCCTGGAGGAGGCGCGAGTGCTTTGCCAGGAGCTGGGCTGCGGGAAAGCGCTGTCCGCCCCCGGCTCGGCCCGCTTTGGCCAAGGATCTGGCCCCATCTGGCTGGATGACCTCAACTGCACGGGAACTGAAGAGGCCCTGTCCACGTGCAGGGCCAAGGCCTGGGGAGAGCATAACTGTAACCACGGAGAAGACGCTGGTGTGGTGTGCTCAGGTGAGGTGGCCTGGGTCAAAGCTAGCGCTTGGGACTCTGTTGCTTTGGGTGGACTTGGGAGACTGTGAGGTTCTGGTGGCTTGAGTGGTTTGGGGCAGGTGCATGGGCTGAGGACACCTCTAAAGCACAAACTATGCCTCTTAATGCTCTGGGTTGGAGACAGAGGTTATGGCTGGGCTCTTGGTTCTCTACGGGACAAGTACAGGACACAGCAGGATGGATACCTAGAAGGATTTGGGGTCTGAGTTAGCGCTCACTCTCAGCTGCTCCCCATTTGCACAGCCATTGTGGTGGCTAGGACGCTTCCTGCAGCCACAACCTACAGCAGAGCACGTGGAAAGAGGAGAAGGATCTTCTTGAGTTTCTCCTCCAAGGGAGCAAAGGGAGGTGTGGGCTCAGATGTCCATGTGGACTCCAAATGCTTTCCAATGGAGCTCCACCTGCCATGGTGCCAGAGGTTGCAGAGGTGTTCGGGTTTTGACATGGTGTCCTGTGACCACCTCTCAGAGGATCCACACACTCTGCAGTGACTGGTGTTGAGCTCAACACATTGGTCAACATGGGGGCAAGAGGAAGAGAAGACATGGGTGCCCACCATCTCTCCTTAGCCTTTGCACATGTGTTTGTTGCAGAGGCAAGAGAGGTGCGTGTGGTGAACGGCTCCGGGCGCTGCTCGGGGAGAGTGGAGGTGCTGCACGAGGAGCGCTGGGGCAGCGTCTGCGACGATGGCTGGGGCCTGGAGGAGGCGCGAGTGCTTTGCCAGGAGCTGGGCTGCGGGAAAGCGCTGTCCGCCCCCGGCTCGGCCCGCTTTGGCCAAGGATCTGGCCCCATCTGGCTGGATGACCTGGACTGCACGGGCACCGAAGAGGCCCTGTCCACGTGCAGGGCCAAGGCCTGGGGAGAGCATAACTGCAACCACGGAGAAGATGCTGGCGTGGTGTGCTCAGGTAACCCCATTTCGGGCCTTGCTTTTCTCTTTAATTGAGAAGAACTCAAGAATCATGGACCTATGCAGCTGCCTAAGGGGCATTAGTCAATGCATGCAATGAAACCTGCAGTGATGAAGGGCAAGGGGGATACTCAAGTCCATAGCTCTGCAGGAACGTGTTTTGTGACAGTCTGAGGCTGAGGGAGCTCGGCCTATTCAGTCTGAAGAAGAGAAGTCTGAGAGGGGATCAAATCAGTGTATATAAATACATATAGAGTGGGGGTAAGGAGGATGGGGCCGGCCTCTTTTCAATGGTGGCCACTTCTAGGACTAGAGGAAATGGCCATACATTGAAGTGCCAAAAGTTCCACAGGAACTTAGGGACAAATGTATTAACAGTGAGGGTGACGGAGCCCTGGAACAGGTTTCCAGGAGAGGTTCTGAAGCCTCCTTCTCTGCAGTTATTCAAAAGCAGCTTGGACACAATTCTGTGCCACATGCTCCAGATAGCCTGGGAATGCAGAGGGATGGGACTACAGGATCTCTAAAGGTCCCTTCCAGCATGAAGGTTTCTATGAATTGCGAGCTATGGAGTCAATCTTCAAGGTTGAGTGTATTTCATGGAAAGATCCTGGTCATTTGGCAAAAGTGATTTGTCCCTAGTATGAGGAGGTCTGAAGTGGGCAAGACAGAGACAAGAGGAAGAAGGAAGCATTGGAGTCAAGTGGGTCTTGTTCCATTTTGCACGTGTGTTTGTTGCAGAGGCGAGCGAGGTGCGTGTGGTGAACGGCTCCGGGCGCTGCTCGGGGAGAGTGGAGGTGCTGCACGAGGAGCGCTGGGGCAGCGTCTGCGACGATGGTTGGGGCCTGGAGGAGGCGCGAGTGCTTTGCCAGGAGCTGGGCTGCGGGAAAGCGCTGTCCGCCCCCGGCTCGGCCCGCTTTGGCCAAGGATCTGGCCCCATCTGGCTGGATGACCTCAACTGCACGGGCACCGAAGAGGCCCTGTCCACGTGCAGGGCCAAGGCCTGGGGAGAGCATAACTGCAACCACGGAGAAGATGCTGGCGTGGTGTGCTCAGGTAACCCCGTTTCAGGACTTGCTTTTGTCTTTGATAGCTGAGAAATGAAGGATGAAGGACGTATGTAACTGCCGAAGGGGCATTAGTCAATGTATGCAATGAAACCTGCAGTGATGAAGGGCAAGTGTGATACCCAAGTTCATAGCTCTGCAGGAACATGCTTTGTGACAATTTGAGGTTGAGGGAGCTGGGCCTGAAGAAGAGAAGGCTGAGAGGGGGTCTAATCAGTGTTTCTAAAGACGTCAAGGACTGGGATAAGGAGGATGGGGCCGGCCTCTTTTCAGTGGTGGCCACTTCTAGGACTAGAGGAAATTTCCAAACAATGAAGCGCCAAAAATGCATTAACAGTGATGGTGAGAGAGACCTGGAACATGTTTTTAGGAGAGGTTATAAAGCCTCCTTCTCTGGAGTTATTTCAAACCATCTTGGACCCCATTCAGTGCCACATGGTCCAGGTGGCCTGGGACTGCAGAGGGGTGGGACTACATGATCTCTAAAGGTCCCTTCCAACATGAAGGTTTCTATGAATTTTCCACCTATGGAGTCAGTCTTCAAGGTTGAGTGTATTTCATGGAAAGCTCCTGGTCATTTGGCAGGAGTCATTCTTCCCTGGTGTTCGGAGGACTCAAGCGGGCAACACAGAGGCAAGAGGAGGAAGGAAACATGGGTGTCCTGTGGGTCTGGTTCCATTTTGCACGTGTGTTTGTTGCAGAGGCGAGCGAGGTGCGTGTGGTGAACGGCTCCGGGCGCTGCTCGGGCAGAGTGGAGGTGCTGCACGAGGAGCGCTGGGGCAGCGTCTGCGACGATGGCTGGGGCCTGGAGGAGGCGCGAGTGCTTTGCCAGGAGCTGGGCTGCGGGAAAGCGCTGTCCGCCCCCGGCTCGGCCCGCTTTGGCCAAGGATCTGGCCCCATCTGGCTGGATGACCTGGACTGCACGGGCACCGAAGAGGCCCTGTCCACGTGCAGGGCCAAGGCCTGGGGAGAGCATAACTGTAACCACAGAGAAGACGCTGGTGTGGTGTGCTCAGGTGAGGTGGCCTGGGTCAAAGCTAGCGCTTGGGACTCTGTTGCTTTGGGTGGACTTGGGAGACTGTGAGGTTCTGGTGGCTTGAGTGGTTTGGGGCAGGTGCATGGGCTGAGGACACCTCTAAAGCACAAACTATGCCTCTTAATGCTCTGGGTTGGAGACAGAGGTTATGGCTGGGCTCTTGGTTCTCTACGGGACAAGTACAGGACACAGCAGGATGGATACCTAGAAGGATTTGGGGTCTGAGTTAGCGCTCACTCTCAGCTGCTCCCCATTTGCACAGCCATTGTGGTGGCTAGGACGCTTCCTGCAGCCACAACCTACAGCAGAGCACGTGGAAAGAGGAGAAGGATCTTCTTGAGTTTCTCCTCCAAGGGAGCAAAGGGAGGTGTGGGCTCAGATGTCCATGTGGACTCCAAATGCTTTCCAATGGAGCTCCACCTGCCATGGTGCCAGAGGTTGCAGAGGTGTTCGGGTTTTGACATGGTGTCCTGTGACCACCTCTCAGAGGATCCACACACTCTGCAGTGACTGGTGTTGAGCTCAACACATTGGTCAACATGGGGGCAAGAGGAAGAGAAGACATGGGTGCCCACCATCTCTCCTTAGCCTTTGCACATGTGTTTGTTGCAGAGGCAAGAGAGGTGCGTGTGGTGAACGGCTCCGGGCGCTGCTCGGGGAGAGTGGAGGTGCTGCACGAGGAGCGCTGGGGCAGCGTCTGCGACGATGGCTGGGGCCTGGAGGAGGCGCGAGTGCTTTGCCAGGAGCTGGGCTGCGGGAAAGCGCTGTCCGCCCCCGGCTCGGCCCGCTTTGGCCAAGGATCTGGCCCCATCTGGCTGGATGACCTGGACTGCACGGGCACTGAAGAGGCCCTGTCCACGTGCAGGGCCAAGGCCTGGGGAGAGCATAACTGCAACCACGGAGAAGATGCTGGCGTGGTGTGCTCAGGTAACCCCATTTCGGGCCTTGCTTTTCTCTTTAATTGAGAAGAACTCAAGAATCATGGACCTATGCAGCTGCCTAAGGGGCATTAGTCAATGCATGCAATGAAACCTGCAGTGATGAAGGGCAAGGGGGATACTCAAGTCCATAGCTCTGCAGGAACGTGTTTTGTGACAGTCTGAGGCTGAGGGAGCTCGGCCTATTCAGTCTGAAGAAGAGAAGTCTGAGAGGGGATCAAATCAGTGTATATAAATACATATAGAGTGGGGGTAAGGAGGATGGGGCCGGCCTCTTTTCAATGGTGGCCACTTCTAGGACTAGAGGAAATGGCCATACATTGAAGTGCCAAAAGTTCCACAGGAACTTAGGGACAAATGTATTAACAGTGAGGGTGACGGAGCCCTGGAACAGGTTTCCAGGAGAGGTTCTGAAGCCTCCTTCTCTGCAGTTATTCAAAAGCAGCTTGGACACAATTCTGTGCCACATGCTCCAGATAGCCTGGGAATGCAGAGGGATGGGACTACAGGATCTCTAAAGGTCCCTTCCAGCATGAAGGTTTCTATGAATTGCGAGCTATGGAGTCAATCTTCAAGGTTGAGTGTATTTCATGGAAAGATCCTGGTCATTTGGCAAAAGTGATTTGTCCCTAGTATGAGGAGGTCTGAAGTGGGCAAGACAGAGACAAGAGGAAGAAGGAAGCATTGGAGTCAAGTGGGTCTTGTTCCATTTTGCACGTGTGTTTGTTGCAGAGGCGAGCGAGGTGCGTGTGGTGAACGGCTCCGGGCGCTGCTCGGGGAGAGTGGAGGTGCTGCACGAGGAGCGCTGGGGCAGCGTCTGCGACGATGGCTGGGGCCTGGAGGAGGCGCGAGTGCTTTGCCAGGAGCTGGGCTGCGGGAAAGCGCTGTCCGCCCCCGGCTCGGCCCGCTTTGGCCAAGGATCTGGCCCCATCTGGCTGGATGACCTGGACTGCGTGGGCACCGAAGAGGCCCTGTCCACGTGCAGGGCCAAGGCCTGGGGAGAGCATAACTGCAACCACGGAGAAGATGCTGGCGTGGTGTGCTCAGGTAACCCCGTTTCAGGACTTGCTTTTGTCTTTGATAGCTGAGAAATGAAGGATGAAGGACGTATGTAACTGCCGAAGGGGCATTAGTCAATGTATGCAATGAAACCTGCAGTGATGAAGGGCAAGTGTGATACCCAAGTTCATAGCTCTGCAGGAACATGCTTTGTGACAATTTGAGGTTGAGGGAGCTGGGCCTGAAGAAGAGAAGGCTGAGAGGGGGTCTAATCAGTGTTTCTAAAGACGTCAAGGACTGGGATAAGGAGGATGGGGCCGGCCTCTTTTCAGTGGTAGCCAGTTCTAGGACTAGAGGAAATTTCCAAACAATGAAGCGCCAAAAATGCATTAACAGTGATGGTGAGAGAGACCTGGAACATGTTTTTAGGAGAGGTTATAAAGCCTCCTTCTCTGGAGTTATTTCAAACCATCTTGGACCCCATTCAGTGCCACATGGTCCAGGTGGCCTGGGACTGCAGAGGGGTGGGACTACATGATCTCTAAAGGTCCCTTCCAACATGAAGGTTTCTATGAATTTTCCACCTATGGAGTCAGTCTTCAAGGTTGAGTGTATTTCATGGAAAGCTCCTGGTCATTTGGCAGGAGTCATTCTTCCCTGGTGTTTGGAGGACTCAAGCGGGCAACACAGAGGCAAGAGGAGGAAGGAAACATGGGTGTCCTGTGGGTCTGGTTCCATTTTGCACGTGTGTTTGTTGCAGAGGCGAGCGAGGTGCGTGTGGTGAACGGCTCCGGGCGCTGCTCGGGCAGAGTGGAGGTGCTGCACGAGGAGCGCTGGGGCAGCGTCTGCGACGATGGCTGGGGCCTGGAGGAGGCGCGAGTGCTTTGCCAGGAGCTGGGCTGCGGGAAAGCGCTGTCCGCCCCCGGCTCGGCCCGCTTTGGCCAAGGATCTGGCCCCATCTGGCTGGATGACCTCAACTGCACGGGAACTGAAGAGGCCCTGTCCACGTGCAGGGCCAAGGCCTGGGGAGAGCATAACTGTAACCACGGAGAAGACGCTGGTGTGGTGTGCTCAGGTGAGGTGGCCTGGGTCAAAGCTAGCGCTTGGGACTCTGTTGCTTTGGGTGGACTTGGGAGACTGTGAGGTTCTGGTGGCTTGAGTGGTTTGGGGCAGGTGCATGGGCTGAGGACACCTCTAAAGCACAAACTATGCCTCTTAATGCTCTGGGTTGGAGACAGAGGTTATGGCTGGGCTCTTGGTTCTCTACGGGACAAGTACAGGACACAGCAGGATGGATACCTAGAAGGATTTGGGGTCTGAGTTAGCGCTCACTCTCAGCTGCTCCCCATTTGCACAGCCATTGTGGTGGCTAGGACGCTTCCTGCAGCCACAACCTACAGCAGAGCACGTGGAAAGAGGAGAAGGATCTTCTTGAGTTTCTCCTCCAAGGGAGCAAAGGGAGGTGTGGGCTCAGATGTCCATGTGGACTCCAAATGCTTTCCAATGGAGCTCCACCTGCCATGGTGCCAGAGGTTGCAGAGGTGTTCGGGTTTTGACATGGTGTCCTGTGACCACCTCTCAGAGGATCCACACACTCTGCAGTGACTGGTGTTGAGCTCAACACATTGGTCAACATGGGGGCAAGAGGAAGAGAAGACATGGGTGCCCACCATCTCTCCTTAGCCTTTGCACATGTGTTTGTTGCAGAGGCAAGAGAGGTGCGTGTGGTGAACGGCTCCGGGCGCTGCTCGGGGAGAGTGGAGGTGCTGCACGAGGAGCGCTGGGGCAGCGTCTGCGACGATGGCTGGGGCCTGGAGGAGGCGCGAGTGCTTTGCCAGGAGCTGGGCTGCGGGAAAGCGCTGTCCGCCCCCGGCTCGGCCCGCTTTGGCCAAGGATCTGGCCCCATCTGGCTGGATGACCTGGACTGCACGGGCACCGAAGAGGCCCTGTCCACGTGCAGGGCCAAGGCCTGGGGAGAGCATAACTGCAACCACGGAGAAGATGCTGGCGTGGTGTGCTCAGGTAACCCCATTTCGGGCCTTGCTTTTCTCTTTAATTGAGAAGAACTCAAGAATCATGGACCTATGCAGCTGCCTAAGGGGCATTAGTCAATGCATGCAATGAAACCTGCAGTGATGAAGGGCAAGGGGGATACTCAAGTCCATAGCTCTGCAGGAACGTGTTTTGTGACAGTCTGAGGCTGAGGGAGCTCGGCCTATTCAGTCTGAAGAAGAGAAGTCTGAGAGGGGATCAAATCAGTGTATATAAATACATATAGAGTGGGGGTAAGGAGGATGGGGCCGGCCTCTTTTCAATGGTGGCCACTTCTAGGACTAGAGGAAATGGCCATACATTGAAGTGCCAAAAGTTCCACAGGAACTTAGGGACAAATGTATTAACAGTGAGGGTGACGGAGCCCTGGAACAGGTTTCCAGGAGAGGTTCTGAAGCCTCCTTCTCTGCAGTTATTCAAAAGCAGCTTGGACACAATTCTGTGCCACATGCTCCAGATAGCCTGGGAATGCAGAGGGATGGGACTACAGGATCTCTAAAGGTCCCTTCCAGCATGAAGGTTTCTATGAATTGCGAGCTATGGAGTCAATCTTCAAGGTTGAGTGTATTTCATGGAAAGATCCTGGTCATTTGGCAAAAGTGATTTGTCCCTAGTATGAGGAGGTCTGAAGTGGGCAAGACAGAGACAAGAGGAAGAAGGAAGCATTGGAGTCAAGTGGGTCTTGTTCCATTTTGCACGTGTGTTTGTTGCAGAGGCGAGCGAGGTGCGTGTGGTGAACGGCTCCGGGCGCTGCTCGGGGAGAGTGGAGGTGCTGCACGAGGAGCGCTGGGGCAGCGTCTGCGACGATGGCTGGGGCCTGGAGGAGGCGCGAGTGCTTTGCCAGGAGCTGGGCTGCGGGAAAGCGCTGTCCGCCCCCGGCTCGGCCCGCTTTGGCCAAGGATCTGGCCCCATCTGGCTGGATGACCTGGACTGCGTGGGCACCGAAGAGGCCCTGTCCACGTGCAGGGCCAAGGCCTGGGGAGAGCATAACTGCAACCACGGAGAAGATGCTGGCGTGGTGTGCTCAGGTAACCCCGTTTCAGGACTTGCTTTTGTCTTTGATAGCTGAGAAATGAAGGATGAAGGACGTATGTAACTGCCGAAGGGGCATTAGTCAATGTATGCAATGAAACCTGCAGTGATGAAGGGCAAGTGTGATACCCAAGTTCATAGCTCTGCAGGAACATGCTTTGTGACAATTTGAGGTTGAGGGAGCTGGGCCTGAAGAAGAGAAGGCTGAGAGGGGGTCTAATCAGTGTTTCTAAAGACGTCAAGGACTGGGATAAGGAGGATGGGGCCGGCCTCTTTTCAGTGGTAGCCAGTTCTAGGACTAGAGGAAATTTCCAAACAATGAAGCGCCAAAAATGCATTAACAGTGATGGTGAGAGAGACCTGGAACATGTTTTTAGGAGAGGTTATAAAGCCTCCTTCTCTGGAGTTATTTCAAACCATCTTGGACCCCATTCAGTGCCACATGGTCCAGGTGGCCTGGGACTGCAGAGGGGTGGGACTACATGATCTCTAAAGGTCCCTTCCAACATGAAGGTTTCTATGAATTTTCCACCTATGGAGTCAGTCTTCAAGGTTGAGTGTATTTCATGGAAAGCTCCTGGTCATTTGGCAGGAGTCATTCTTCCCTGGTGTTTGGAGGACTCAAGCGGGCAACACAGAGGCAAGAGGAGGAAGGAAACATGGGTGTCCTGTGGGTCTGGTTCCATTTTGCACGTGTGTTTGTTGCAGAGGCGAGCGAGGTGCGTGTGGTGAACGGCTCCGGGCGCTGCTCGGGCAGAGTGGAGGTGCTGCACGAGGAGCGCTGGGGCAGCGTCTGCGACGATGGCTGGGGCCTGGAGGAGGCGCGAGTGCTTTGCCAGGAGCTGGGCTGCGGGAAAGCGCTGTCCGCCCCCGGCTCGGGCCCGCTTTGGCCAAGGATCTGGCCCCATCTGGCTGGATGACCTCAACTGCACGGGAACTGAAGAGGCCCTGTCCACGTGCAGGGCCAAGGCCTGGGGAGAGCATAACTGTAACCACGGAGAAGACGCTGGTGTGGTGTGCTCAGGTGAGGTGGCCTGGGTCAAAGCTAGCGCTTGGGACTCTGTTGCTTTGGGTGGACTTGGGAGACTGTGAGGTTCTGGTGGCTTGAGTGGTTTGGGGCAGGTGCATGGGCTGAGGACACCTCTAAAGCACAAACTATGCCTCTTAATGCTCTGGGTTGGAGACAGAGGTTATGGCTGGGCTCTTGGTTCTCTACGGGACAAGTACAGGACACAGCAGGATGGATACCTAGAAGGATTTGGGGTCTGAGTTAGCGCTCACTCTCAGCTGCTCCCCATTTGCACAGCCATTGTGGTGGCTAGGACGCTTCCTGCAGCCACAACCTACAGCAGAGCACGTGGAAAGAGGAGAAGGATCTTCTTGAGTTTCTCCTCCAAGGGAGCAAAGGGAGGTGTGGGCTCAGATGTCCATGTGGACTCCAAATGCTTTCCAATGGAGCTCCACCTGCCATGGTGCCAGAGGTTGCAGAGGTGTTCGGGTTTTGACATGGTGTCCTGTGACCACCTCTCAGAGGATCCACACACTCTGCAGTGACTGGTGTTGAGCTCAACACATTGGTCAACATGGGGGCAAGAGGAAGAGAAGACATGGGTGCCCACCATCTCTCCTTAGCCTTTGCACATGTGTTTGTTGCAGAGGCAAGAGAGGTGCGTGTGGTGAACGGCTCCGGGCGCTGCTCGGGGAGAGTGGAGGTGCTGCACGAGGAGCGCTGGGGCAGCGTCTGCGACGATGGCTGGGGCCTGGAGGAGGCGCGAGTGCTTTGCCAGGAGCTGGGCTGCGGGGAAAGCGCTGTCCGCCCCCCGGCTCGGCCCGCTTTGGCCAAGGATCTGGCCCCATCTGGCTGGATGACCTGGACTGCACGGGCACCGAAGAGGCCCTGTCCACGTGCAGGGCCAAGGCCTGGGGAGAGCATAACTGCAACCACGGAGAAGATGCTGGCGTGGTGTGCTCAGGTAACCCCATTTCGGGCCTTGCTTTTCTCTTTAATTGAGAAGAACTCAAGAATCATGGACCTATGCAGCTGCCTAAGGGGCATTAGTCAATGCATGCAATGAAACCTGCAGTGATGAAGGGCAAGGGGGATACTCAAGTCCATAGCTCTGCAGGAACGTGTTTTGTGACAGTCTGAGGCTGAGGGAGCTCGGCCTATTCAGTCTGAAGAAGAGAAGTCTGAGAGGGGATCAAATCAGTGTATATAAATACATATAGAGTGGGGGTAAGGAGGATGGGGCCGGCCTCTTTTCAATGGTGGCCACTTCTAGGACTAGAGGAAATGGCCATACATTGAAGTGCCAAAAGTTCCACAGGAACTTAGGGACAAATGTATTAACAGTGAGGGTGACGGAGCCCTGGAACAGGTTTCCAGGAGAGGTTCTGAAGCCTCCTTCTCTGCAGTTATTCAAAAGCAGCTTGGACACAATTCTGTGCCACATGCTCCAGATAGCCTGGGAATGCAGAGGGATGGGACTACAGGATCTCTAAAGGTCCCTTCCAGCATGAAGGTTTCTATGAATTGCGAGCTATGGAGTCAATCTTCAAGTTGAGTGTATTTCATGGAAAGATCCTGGTCATTTGGCAAAAGTGATTTGTCCCTAGTATGAGGAGGACTGAAGTGGGCAAGACAGAGACAAGAGGAAGAAGGAAGCATTGGAGTCAAGTGGGTCTTGTTCCATTTTGCACGTGTGTTTGTTGCAGAGGCGAGCGAGGTGCGTGTGGTGAACGGCTCCGGGCGCTGCTCGGGGAGAGTGGAGGTGCTGCACGAGGAGCGCTGGGGCAGCGTCTGCGACGATGGTTGGGGCCTGGAGGAGGCGCGAGTGCTTTGCCAGGAGCTGGGCTGCGGGAAAGCGCTGTCCGCCCCCGGCTCGGCCCGCTTTGGCCAAGGATCTGGCCCCATCTGGCTGGATGACCTCAACTGCACGGGCACCGAAGAGGCCCTGTCCACGTGCAGGGCCAAGGCCTGGGGAGAGCATAACTGCAACCACGGAGAAGATGCTGGCGTGGTGTGCTCAGGTAACCCCGTTTCAGGACTTGCTTTTGTCTTTGATAGCTGAGAAATGAAGGATGAAGGACGTATGTAACTGCCGAAGGGGCATTAGTCAATGTATGCAATGAAACCTGCAGTGATGAAGGGCAAGTGTGATACCCAAGTTCATAGCTCTGCAGGAACATGCTTTGTGACAATTTGAGGTTGAGGGAGCTGGGCCTGAAGAAGAGAAGGCTGAGAGGGGGTCTAATCAGTGTTTCTAAAGACGTCAAGGACTGGATAAGGAGGATGGGGCCGGCCTCTTTTCAGTGGTGGCCACTTCTAGGACTAGAGGAAATTTCCAAACAATGAAGCGCCAAAAATGCATTAACAGTGATGGTGAGAGAGACCTGGAACATGTTTTTAGGAGAGGTTATAAAGCCTCCTTCTCTGGAGTTATTTCAAACCATCTTGGACCCCATTCAGTG